>NW_008586435.1:36986-46412 GCF_000691845.1 Merops nubicus | reverse complement strand
TCCCCGTGCCCTACAAGGGAAAATTAGACCCCTCTGATGCATGACCTCAACATCACAGATTGCAAACTACCAGACTGAGGCAAGTTTAGAAGCTCAGGGTGCAGATGTAGATCTGAGATGATGGAAATGAGTGGCTAGACAGAAAGCAGTCCAGTCCTACTCTTCACCAGTCATATGCTGGGTGTTTGAAATCTGATCCTGCCATTATCATACAAAAGTAAAACAGAGTAAAATTTGGAGATTCTACCCGTGGGGAAGTGACCATTTAGTGCTGTTGAAAGGAAACCTTTTGATATTTCCATAGGCACAAAATGTGCTGTCCCTCCCTAAATTAAAATGTTTTGCATGAGCTGATCATTTGCAGTATCAGAGCTGCAGTCTTCACGACAGCTCAGGCTGACAGAAGGCAGGGTCCTTCTTGCTCTAGGGCTTGAATGTGTTCTTAAGCACCAAGAGCTAAGGACAATGAACGAGGTTGGAAACTCACCCCATAAACGAGTTCTCCCACCATGCCATTCCACGTTTTGGTGTCAGGGTCCCGGGCTCCATACTTCCCATCTCTGACGATCTCCAGCCTGTAGTGGTAGCCAACATGCTTCGCAATCTCAGCAGCAAGCTCCACACAGTAGCCTTCATACCTCTCGTTGCCTTCGAACTGGTTGGCATTCTTTTTGAGCATCACATATGGGTCTTCCTGGCACAGAGAAGACCAATATTGAGCTGTGCTCCACATTCTAGAGATTTACATCAGAGATTCACACTAGAGCAGCTACCAGTCCCCTTGAAAAGCTCTAGCCTTGCGTTCCTGAACCAAAAGTCACAGTCCACACACAGTGGGCTTATTTTAGAAGGTATGAAGTATTATTTTTATTGTGGTATTTTCTGCTTACTCATGTAGAATCTGCATGCAGTTTCTGCAGTGACGGACCTGAGGGGAATGGAGTAGCTGGGGGAATTTGGGCAACAAACCTTTCAGTGCGGTTCTGGAAGGGATATTTATTGCATCTGAGCTGTGAATTTTTAAAGGCATGTCTGCCTATGGAGGCACAGGCAGAATCAAATCTGCTGGACAGGAGAGAGCCTTAAGATGTTTAACTCAGATGGAGTATTGTGCCTTCTCTGTAGACTCCCAGTGAGCATTCAACAAACAAGTTAGTAAAATTTCATGTTTCTGCAGGGCAAGCATATACAATGACACAATACATGATACCATACATTATGGGGTACCTATTATTCCCTGATGATTATAGTGGAGATTTGTTTTTAAAGCTATGATTCAGCCTTTCCACACAATACAGCTTATCCTTCCCAAAATTACAGCCCCCATTCTGTGGGCTAAATACAAAGCACATGTATAATGTTCCTAATTTACCTGTGCCGATGCCTCTACTATCTTGTCATCATCTTTTGTATTTTCTAAACTTAAGCCTGAGAGCTCTTTAATACGTATTTAATTAGCCACAGCAATTTTCAGATAACTTTATGGACCCAGCAGGAAACAGTAAGTGCTGTTATTATTATTATTATTATTGTTGTTATTGCTATTATAAAAATGATACAGTACAAAGGAGGGTACACAAGGGGGAAGAGGGAGTCTGCACATCAGGGAGATGGAGAGAGCTGGGATAGAAGTCACAGTACTTACTAGGATAGTTGTGACTATGTAAGTCCTGTTCTGGAGGCTTGTAGACTCATTGCCACTTTGAGTATCTACAGCTGTTGGAACCAACTTCTCATCTTCATTCCAATAACCAATCTGCCAAATACAAAATTAAGATACCTCACTGATATCTCTTTGAAATATTAACCAAGATATGGTAACATAGTCATCCAAGCAGGATCAGCACTCTCTGTATGTTTATACCCAACCTGAGATGTTCTCTCCTGATTCTTGATGTCTTGTTGGAGGGACCAGAAACTTCTCTATCCCACCATGCCTCCAGCCTGAAGACAATGTGCATGATATGCTGCAGTAGCACTGTGTATGTAAAAACGTGTAGCGTGCAGTCACTGGGGGATTATTGCCATTCCTTGCCTCATTCCTATGCCAAGAGTTCACACTTCCCCCATGTGACTTCTGAATATTTTTCTGATGCCAAGCATGCCTGTTGTATGTCCAGATGCTTCAGAGTGGTAAAGTGCTGTCCTCAAGCTGAAAGCTTGCATGAACACAGGGCATCAGGACATCTTGAGACAACAGGGCAAAATATCAAGTGAAAAAACAAAACCCACAATCCTGGCCAATGTCAAAAACTTTGAGGTTATGGATGAACTGAAGAGTTGCAATGGGAAGAACTCTCATATTAAGTTGTGCTTGTTCATAATCAGGGATTCGGGCTGATCCATCACATACTGGTAAAGCAGAGTGCCACCAAATATCCCTAGGAAGATCATTGCTGAGGTTATCCACTTTGAGGGCTTGATTTTATAAGAGGTTTTCTATCACCTCATGCAAGTATGAAGCTGCCTGAGCTCTGCTTATGTGAAAGGAATTCTTATCACAGTAAATGGGAAAGGGTATTAACAGAGGGCATGACCAGAAGCCTGCTGATGGCAGATTAGAGATTATAACAGCTCAGGAGAAAAAAAATCAACGCAGGCTTCTCATCTCTCTTCATTGCACAGACAAAAAGATAGTGAGGAAAAAACTGCCAAAGCTCTGCCCTAGGGCAACATAAATGGAGACACATATGTCAGTTTTGCACCTCTAACATAGTTGATCTAAGTAAGATACAATATACATCATGGCAATGATGTATATGTCTTCCAAACAAATATAATTTCTGTCAGTAAATGCACTGCAAAATCAAGACATTCAACCATTTTGTTTCTTCTCCTCCAGACTCTCTCCAGGTTGTCAACTTCTTGAAGTTCAGAGCCCCAGACTAGACACAATACGACATTTGTCCTCTTATGAATACCACATGGAGGAGAAAGACCACTTTGTGTGTCTTCAAAATGACACTTCTTTTATTTCTCAGTGAGAAATTTGCCTTTTTTCACTTGGCTGTGGCAGGCTCTGAACTCAGCTCTAAGTATTAATTGGGCGTAGGGGTTGTAAAAGTGGAGCTTTAATTAATTTCATATTTTCTTAGTTTCAAACAGGCATTTTATTTTTCAGGGACTGAGGGGGGTGTAGAGGGATTCCAATGAATGTCCCATTCCAAACTATGTAGTAGCTCTCCTTTAGAGATGGAATAACAGTTACTCTTTGTTCTTCAAATAGGTAGTATCTAAAGTGGGACATAAGCACATAGAACCAGATTTTCAAAAGGATTACTTTTTCAAGTGCTTGGCATCTCTGAACAAGGCCAGATTTTTCAAAGTGCCTGGGACACAGAAAGGGATCAAGACCCCAGAACAGCACGAATGTCTGTGCAGCTATCAGGACATGGTTAGTGGTATAGCTCTTGTCATTTCAAGGAAAGCAGAATTAGGTCAACATAAAGAGTTCACCTATGCTGGTTAGGGCAGACAGCTTCTACCTGGTTTTGCCTTGGCTCATCCTTGGAAAAGAAAAGTGAAAGAGCAAAAAAACAGTTGTGTAGCTGGGCCTGAGCCAATGTGCCATGACAATTACATGACTGAGTGGGCCAAGCTTTTGCTACCCTGGAAATCCCTGCCCCACAGATGAGATGCCCTTGTTGCCCTTGATAACCCTTTCCATATGTTGTAACTTTTTGTAATATACCCTAAGTTCTCCCTAGTCCTTGACTTCGCTCATGCAGGGAGCTGTGAATGCACTCATGGTGACTTCACACGTAAGCTTTCATGAACAGACACATCCACTGAGACCTAACCACACCATAACTCCAACACTGGGCTGGTTCCTGAGACAGGATCTCAGGTAACTCACTACTTTACCTTTCTGATTCCATCATGCTTCATCTCAATCACATGGAGGGTGTAGTTGGTCCTCCGTCCCTTCTCATTAAACTGAACATTGCCAGACAATCCTTCAAAACGGACCTTAAAGACATAAATATCAATGAGGAAAGCAAATGGGTCAGCATCTCATGTGGTGGAGACTTGGCAGCAGTAAGAGGTGAGGGGAGGAAGGATGGGGAGCACAGTCATACAACTCAGATGCGTGCAAAGGAGACAGACCATCTCTCCAACACCAGGCTTTAGCTTAGGTGCATTGTGTGCCTGGACATCTGCACAGCCTTTCTTTCAACTTACCCCTTCTTTTATAAACCCTTTCGCTAAAACTTAGTGGTCTATTACTGAGCTCAGTGATGCATAAGGGCTAGGTCACGTGTGGGAGCCCATCACCTCTCAGGCTGTGACAGTGAGATAAATCAGCTCTGAACTGCTTGGGTTTTGTGTTTCTTCATGTTTTCTAAATCTGACCTGGAGTCAGGGTTTGGTAAAGAATTTGTCAGTCCAAATCAGGAAATGTATTTGGAGAAAACACAAAACCATGGCCACGCCGCCCGCTGCTGCCTTTCGATAGAGAGGAGTCTATCAGTTAACAAGCAAATTTAATTACCTCTGCACCAGCCTAATAAAACCTGACAATTTACTATTGTAAATGAGATTTGCTGAGGAAACTTTGAATCATAAAAGTTATTGTGCTGATAACACTGCCAAGCTGAAGAGCGTTGCTCACACCACATCCCACGTCCTGAACTTCTCCTCTCTTCTCCTGTGACATGTGGCAAAGGTGCCCAGCCTGGGCTTCTGACCAGAGTCACATGCAGTGTGTGAGGACTGAGCAATGGGGAAAAGGAGAGCAAATTTGTGTCTCCATAGAGACCACCTGGAGAAGTGTGCAAGCCATCAGATTGGGCATTAAAGGTTTGTTCTCAGCCTTTCCACTTGCTTTGTACAAATCTGTTGCCTCTGCAACTGAAATCTTGCCACATGCAAAATAGGAGCAGGTATTTAGCAGCTTTTTTAAGTACTCCGAGACCCTCAGAATAAAGACTTATGGTGAAGAAATGAGGATATATCACTATGAAGGAAATATGTTGCTAATTTGCTTAAACTGTGTTTGGTTTTTAGCTATAATCACAAATGTTTGTCATGAAAATTAACATCTGCCATTATTTTCTGAAGCTCCTTCAAGTAAAGAGTGACATTTGGAGAAACATGCTCTTGCCTTCTCACAGGACACAACATGCCTATAGAAGATGCTGCACTAGAAAAGCACCATTATCTCAGAGCACTCCTGTGCCTGCTATTTCATGGCCTCTGGTTTTCTTTTCAGGTCCTGACTGATTCTGAGGCTTAGGTCACAGGTGCTTAATACCTCTGTAGCTTTAAATGCACTAAAAGGCAGGTCTACAGCACCAATTTCTTCTATCTCAATGGAAGAAATCTTCATCCTGTGATATCTTTTGTGGCACTGAAATAGCAAAAGGGGTCACTCCCATCGATCCTGGAGGCTGCAGCACAACTTCTCCATCATTAATCAACTTCTGAGACCCTCTGAATCACCACAAAATATGAGGAAGACTGATTTCAACAGTGCCAAGCACCAGTAAAGTCAACTGGAGACTTAAGCACATTTGCGTATAAGGCATGGCCATGTGGGTCTTTGCTGGGAGAGCTGGAAGTGAAGGATGCTCTTGTGGCCTTCTGGTTTACAACTTCACTCAACAGTTAAGGACTAGCTACCTGCTTACTAGAAGTGGTAAGCAAATAATGTTAACAAAAAAATATGTCAAAAAAATAATTTTTTCAAAGTGCAACTGAAACCTCAGCGTATCGGTTTAAGGCAATATTTTGTGAGCATTTTCCTGGGGAAAAAAAAAGTAATTCTCTTTACTAAAAGCATACATTTTGCTGAAATGTGTTAGATTCCCAGTTTTGAAAAACTGTAGAATGTTTCAAATTGCTTTTCATCTTTGCTCCTGCCATCCATGACTCCTTCCTACACTAAACAGAAATAAGGCAATTCAGGAGCTTATTCGAGACATTTATGTTGAAATAAGTAGAGAAAACTTTTTGCTTTTAAACAGGTTATAACATTTTAGACATTACCAAATGGGAGGTAAAGAGAAAGCACACGATGAATAGCTGTAAGAATTACCTTAATTGTGAGTCTTTACAGAAAGGATAACTGAAACCTTCAATCTAATCATAAGTTCTTCTATTTCCATCTGCCTTTTCCTTGCCATAATACTAAATGCTGGATGATTACTCAATTCATAGCTGAACTTTTCCTAGGAGTCTTCTTCCTCTGCAGGTTTCAGAGACTTTTATTTTGACCATTACAACTGAACTGGTCAAATCTTTTGAAAAGTATTTTTTTTTCCAATGGTAAAGAAAAAAACTTTTGCAAATAGCTCTTCAAGTTCTTTGCCCCAAATCACTACACTTGAAAAAGTAAGAGTTTTGAAATTGTTTTAATGAAGAGATGAGGAAAGTTCAGGGGAGATTTTCCAACACACACAAAATTGTATTTTCTAGCCAAGTCTAATTTTGATATCCTATTCTCATAAATTCAATAAAGGAAAATGATTGAGAACCCATTGCTCATCAGAAGACTTCCAAGTATTTCATGTTTATTAGGTAACCGATCTCCCTAATGCATCAAGAAGGCTGATTTTATTATAAAGGCTTGGAGAAGCTATGACAGTGATTTGCCCAAGGTCATACAGAAAGTCAATGACAGGTTTGGGAACAAATTGAATCCAGGCAATAAAATCAAATCAGATGCAAGATTTGGTTTTAAAGGAATTGTTGTTTACCAGTAAGCCAAAACTAAATCAAAACAAATTTTTATTTTTTTTTTGGGAAATTTATGTATGATGCAAATTAACCAAATTTTCTTCTTGCCTTCTTCACAGTTAAGGAAAGGAGATGGGATAAGCTATATTTGGATAACACTGAACTAGCAGTATTTGCAAGGAATCTGTCTATTTTTGGCTGAAAGAAAAATGCTAGAAATGAATGTCAGTCTTGAAATCTAATGAAATTTTAAAATGTTCTACTATCCTATGTCTTTGATAATAGTGTATTGTTTTTCTTGATGTAAGTTTCAGCTAGTATTTTTGTTTATTCAAAAATCTAAAGTTTTACAGATAAGAAAGCAAGATTATCAGATGTCTAAATGGCTGTTATTAAGACTTCTATGAGCTTTCACAGTATGAAACAAGCTATTACTTGGGTTTTGAGAACATTTTAGTGACAGCCAACACATAGGGCAAAATTCACATGGTTTCAAGCTTCATTATCAGTCTGGAACTGAGTCCACAGAGAGCTGAAAAAGCTTCAGAGAATATGGTCTGAGCAGGTCTCTCTTGGGAAGGGGAGCATAAAAGTATGGAGCCAGGATTTTATGGGATAATGTTTTGGTTTTCCATCCCAGAACTCCGACAGAAAACAAAGGCAAGGACACATCAGGTGGTACCAGGAGAAGTGGTTTGCTGGATGCTCCCCTGAACTCTTTAGGAGTCCTGGCTCTAATCTGGAAGGATCAGTTCCTCATCCTGAGCAAGTTTTTTTGGCATTTCTGCTGCTAATTACCCCTCTAGCCCCACCCGCAGGCTACATCCAGCCACCCTTGCAAGGCGCCCGTCTGCTGGGTTTCAGACCTGCTGCAGGGCTCTCTGGATGTCGATGCCTTGTCCCCAGGGCACGGCTGGGTTGGCCAGGCAGTCCCCGGCGTTGCCCCGGCGGGAGATGTCGATCCGCTGCCTCCGCAGGTTCTGGAAAGCCTCGGCCATCACCCGCACCCCGTCGTACGTCAGGGCTGACGTGTACTAGAAAGAGAAGAGGAGTTGTACCACTGCTGTTAGAGGGAGCTGGCCCTGGGTGTGCTACACAGTTTTGCCTCATGGTCACTTTTCAGATGATTTGCCCTGTTTTCATGTATGAAGCTCCAAAGTCTCTTGCTCCCTGTAATCACTGTCCTGTTGACTCATGGAAGTTGGTGCCTTCTCTGCCAGAGGATGGGAGAGTGAAGGAGAAGCTCCTGATGCAGAGCTAAGGATGACTCTACTTTGTCTTTCACTCTTCTAGCCCAGCTACCTTCAGATGGCACTCCCTGAAGAAGACTTCAGCCTTAAAGGCCATTCCCCTGCTAGCTGAGTCTGTCTGTTCCATTAGAATCATTGACCTGAACTTTTAAGGAATACATTATACAGTGTAAATGTGAGATACACACAATCAAATAACAAGTGACCCTTTCCAGATGGAGGCCAGAGAACTGCTTCAACATGCAAAAAAATCTGCAAAAGATGAGTTTATTCAAGTAGAAACTTGTACAGAAACTAGTGTAAAACTCTCGCATGAACTGTAACCATTAAAGAGTTAATTCCTTTTCCTGTGATCACTTACTAATTTATTTGTTTGCCACATTCTTAAGCTCATACTTCTAAATTTGACATTTCCATCCCTGAGTGATTGGCATGAGTATATTTGTTTTCATATGTCAGACAGAAAGAACCCAACCTCCCTCTCCCCACCCCTTGACAGCTTCAGGGTCTTCTCTGTTAGGAATTAAAATATATTTCCCCTCTTTTGTATACGTTGTTGTGAAATACTCAGCAAGAACATCTGGAAGGACTTTATTATCACTGTATATGTAGTAAACAAGTCAAAGGTTAAGGAGTTAATGAGGCTTTTTCTTTTTTATATACTGAACATTATGAGGCGTTTAATCCTTGGCTTTGAGGCGAGTGAAAACTGGGAGACTGAGTGAATCTGACAATCTGTGTATTTCTTAGCAGGCAGCAACTCCTGCCTTGTAAAATTCAGACAATGTTGAGGCGCCTGGAACAGATACTGTTCATAGTTGTATTAAGTGACAGGTTTTCAAAGTGCAGTTAAGGAGCCCTGTGGAATCACAAAGAGCTGAGTGTACTTGAACTGAGCCAGATGGACCCCAAATTAAATATTTTTTTATACCACTTGCCTTTGGCCTCTTCCAGTCCACACGAGGATGCTCCCTGGCATCATTATTCCTCCACTGCTGCATGATCCTGGCGGGAACAACATCTGTGTAATTCACCAGCTGGAAGCCAGTCACATTGGCTCCACTTTCCCTGAATTTGGTCAGGTCAATATCCATGAACCCCTAAGACAAGAAAGAAACGGGAGGAACACATCAGAGGAACACATCTCTGGGTGGGTAAGAAGAGTCCTGCCTATTTATACGTATGGCAGCTTAGGAAAAATCTCTTCCCTCTACAATATAAGGCCCAACTCAAGAAAGGCACCACATCACTGACCACATGGTGAACTTGCCTTTCTCACAGGTTCTGAGCTGGACATAACCTGCAGCTTCCATCCAGGGACAAAAATAGTCATACCAATAACAGCTCATATGCAAGTAAGCTAGCTGAGTAAGGGAGAAGTATATCCTGAATAAAACTTGGATGAAAATAACAAAATCCTCAAAATATATCAGAAAAATAAAATATTCACCCAGCTCTAACTTTTGTGCACCCTCTCACCAATGAAGAGGCTCCTTCT
>NW_008586435.1:10688-36955 GCF_000691845.1 Merops nubicus | reverse complement strand
TAGGGAAAACCAAATCCTCAGCAACGAACTTACAGCGGATTAAGAAGGAACTGGGTGGTCAGCTTGTCAAAGGAGTCTGTCCATGAGAAAAGCCAGTTTATAGGATTTGCTAATTTTGGAGAAACAAGGGTACTTATCTGGACTTCCCATTACTAATGAAACATTTCTTTCATTTCTTTATTATTCTCTACCTCTTTCCCACTGCATGGGATAAAAGCAAGTGCAAAAATTCACATGTGTACTGGGGTGGCATTGTAGAATTAGTCACTCCTGTTGAGTCAGAGGCAAAAAATAATTAGAGATACCCTGCAGGCAATATGGAGAAGAGGTCATTTTTTTTGGTCTCCCAGGTTTGAACTTCTCGCTTCATCACTGCTGTTATGCAGAACTGTTTGATGTCCCTCCCTGCTCAAAGCAGGTGCTTGAACAGAGACTCTGCCCTCCTGCTTGGGCTGCTGTGTGTGGGACAGGCTGGAGTCAGGTGCTTTTTCTTTGGGAGTACAACCACAAGAGATACAGTCAATTATTTTCACTAGCACCATCAGCAGCCTTAATGCATGAGGGAAAATGAATGAGAGGACTGTGTACAAAGCAATCACTTGAGCAGCAGAAGAGCTTGTTTGAGCTCTGCTTTCCCTCAGCCCTGCTGGTGCATGTTCTCTGCAGGCATCTTCTCAACCTACCACTGGGTTTCTCTCCCTTCTTTGCTCTCAAATATATGATGATGGTGTGAGTTAAAAAAGATAAGTCACATTACTCCCAGCAGACACCAGTCAAGTTCCCAAAAAAGGTGCTCTCTGGACATAGGCTGAGGGAACTAATTAACTTATTAACTTCCAAGGCCAGGATCAAGCTATTAGACAGAAACCTGTTTTAAGAACAAACAGCTTGCAAGGAAAAGACTAAACTGCCCTCTCACATCAGTGTCAGACTGAGGGAGTCATAAGTGACTCAAAAATGTCTTTAAAGACTCACACTTTTTCTTCCTGCTCTTTGTAAGCAATTTGGCATCCACTTACAAGGCTGAGGATTGGATATAGGTGTACAGGTGTTCTAAACAGATGATTTGTTTTCCTTCAAAGTGCAGTGATTTAGGTTTGAAAAAAAAAAAAAAGTGATATTTTCCTGTGTATGTAATTCCTCAGAATGCTGGTTAAACCCACATCAATCTTGTTTGTAATTGCTAGCGTAGGGGTTTCAGAAAGCCAAAGCTGTGATTAATGAATAGGAAAGGCAGCAGGGTAATTGTCCCTGACATCTTAATGTATTTCAGGCCAAGCGTTTTTTGACACTCAGAACTCTTAAGGTTCAGTAAGAAGGACCTCACAGGTTACCAACTGGTTGTTCATGGCTAGGACCAAATTACACTGACATTTTGCTTCTGGGAGGTACTCAGGGGAAAAAGATCTGTCAAAAGAAACTACCAAAGAGCAACTTGAAGTTTGTGCTACCAGCTCCTCCTTGGAAGGCCTACAAAGATATGTTAGAACAGAGCGTAAGATGTCTGGTGTATTTAGCCCCCTTAATAGGCAGATTCAAATAGGAGAACTCAACAAAAGAATATGATACTAGTGATGAGACAGCAGCAGTTGAAAACACTGCCCTTCACTGTTTCCCCAAATCAAACCATTCTGAAACCAAAGCAAGTGTTCATCAACACACATTGGGATTAATTTTACATAAAATTTCAAAATAATCCAGAGAGACAAAATTTCTTCCTGAAGATTGTGGTAAATTTTCTCCATTGATTTTTGACACCATTTAGGCTCTTTAAAAATTGTGGGGATCTCTGAAGATTTTCCAGTTGTTTAAGGCAGTTGGGACCACAGAGGACATTAACCTTGAATATGTCTTTACCTTTTGTCTGCTATCAATAGCTAAAATAACTGATTTCACCTGTTATCCCTCCTCCACATGCCCAAATAGAAGGTCAGTATAGGAAGGGTCCTAATTACAAATGAATTTTAATCAGTGCACCACTGAAATCTTCTCAGAGCAGGTCTGGGTGACATGACAGCCAAAGAACTGGGAATACCAGAGGTCAGGTATTTTAGAAAATCATTCCCAGAGGAAGTGAATTCTTGCTGGCTAACATATAAACATGAAAATATCAAATGTTATGCGAACTGTCTCTTGAAAATGCTTCTATTGACAAAGTGGCCTCAGGAATTAAATATGCTTATCTGTCTTTCTGGAATATCAGTCAGTGCTTATAGGAAACAGAAGATCAGAAGAATTACAATATTTGCAAGTAAAGAAGCCATCAATCATCTGTTGCCTTGTACTAACTATAGCCACGTGTTGCAAAAAAAAAGAGGGATCTTTTGTATAGTTTTCAATTGGTCATGTTTGGAAAACAGAAAATGAAGACTGCAGCCCACTAGTGAGGGGCAGCAGATGTGCTTTTGCAGGAATATGCTTAGGATCAACCACTTTGGGAAAGAACCAGCAGAGAAATGCTCCTTTTGCCATCTAGTCAAGTGCAGTATGAAACCAAAAGTGGTGGAATGATGTATTCCAGGGGACCTCTGGACCTCCATTTCCAAAACTTGCCAAAGAACACTGGAGACAGGTTGCTTTCCAGCCAACTCTGGAGCACAGTGGACTGTTCAGGAAAAGGAGCTGAGCTCCTGGAATTTGGTGGTATGTGGCTTTCTTCAGTTTTATTTAGATGGGAAGTATTTGGGACGTATCTTTTGGGCATGCAGGTATCTGGCAACACTGCTAGTCTCCTGGAGAGGAAGAGGAGGAATACAGGAACTCCTGCTCCAGCCCAGGCACTGCCCCAGCACCCCTGGCACAGCAGGACCCAGAGGCAGCACCGGGCTCTCCAGGGCCCCACACAGGGTCACTGGCCAGGATGTAGGAACTTCAGGGGAGACAACACTTCTGCAGGCACAGTTCTCTCTGGGGACCACCCAAACCAGGCTGGAAGGGACGCTGTGGCAGCCAGCCCACCCTCTGCCCTACAGCAGGGCTAGCTGTCCCTTTGCTTTAAATTCACTTTGCAAAATCATCTCAGCAAATCAGGAGATATGGCTTCCTGCCTTGTGTATGCCTGGAAAACGCCTGGCTTTCTCTGAATGCCATCAAATTAGCAGGCTGACAATACACCACAAAAATCTGGACCCATCCACGCTGACGGGCTGAGACAGGCTCCCTCCTCCACGTCTGCTCTGACTCACAGCATCTGCAACACACAATTCAAGCAACAGCCAGGCTCAGCTCAAGGGAGGGAACTTGCTCTTTAGCCCCTTCTGTGGACTCTTCTCTCTGCATTAATGAACCTCACAAAGTGATTACATGCAGAAGTCCTGCTGCTAGTAAATAACATGGGCAGCTGTTACAGACCTCATGCCTTCAAATAGAAACCAGAACAGTACTGGGAAGGGGTTTTTCCTCGTTGTGTTTTCCTTGATGCATCTGTTCTTTATGCCGTTCTTAAACTGAAATTATTTTTCAGCCAAAGGTTGTTTTACTGTCCCATTCGCTGCCTTTCTTGCTGGGAGAGGTGTCAGCAAATCACATATTTATAATCCTCTCCCCTGCTTGTGGGCTCAATCATCAAAGGAAATGCATAATGCAGGAAGACTGATGACTTGAAATGGGCCTCAGGAATCCATCTTGATTAACCAGTCCATGAAGGATCTGCCTTGAAAAGAAAGTCCCCCAGAAATAAGCCAGCTCCTTATCTATACCCCAAACCTTGTGAGGAGCCAAGCTGCCTGGGCAGTGCAGAGTAGGCAGTGCAGACAGCTGTCAGACTGCCTAGGGAAAGCCTCATTCCTTCATGCATGACCCTCCTCATATCTGCCAGCACCTTACCTCCCTGCACGTCTCCTTCCACCCTCGTGTTTCACTGCCTCACTGTGCTAAGCCTCTACCTCCTTCTCCACAAGCTAACAGCACGAGGTGACATTGTTCCTTCTGGGACAACATCCCAGCCCACAGAATGCCACAGACAGCAGCAGCCTCATCCCCATACCCAGACATCGACAGACAACCAGCTACTGTCCACACCTTCAAATTCCCTCTGCATTTCACTACATGAGCATTAATTGCTTGCACCTTCCTTGCAGGGTGCCTCCTGCAGTAGAATCCTGCCTTTGAAGCTGTGGTAACAGGCAGCAAGAGCTGAGCTCTGAGCAGGGTGCAGCTCATAAACCTTCCCACAGTCCAGCTGCAGACAGCTTCAAATCCCCATGCTTTTGCTCCAAGTCTTGGCTTTTCATGAGGGAGGAAGGACATTAGAGAATCTCCTTGAAGACTGCCACATTTCCAAGAAACACTGTTATTTTCTCTCCTCCCTCTGCATCTTCCGAGCCCTCCAGATCTCACCCTGAGATGGAATCATCTCTGAGTGAGGAAAATGCTGCTTTCTCTTGAATTGCCTGGAGAAGGCTTGCGGGCTGAACCTAGCACAGTCCCCTCACCCCAAGAATGAGTATTAGGTTTTTCAGTCCCTTTCTGTCTGGGATGAATTGACTAGAGTAAATTTTTTCTTTTTCTTCTTTTTCCCTTTCCTCTTTTTTTTTTTTTTCCTTTTTCTTCTTTTTTTTCTTTGTCTTTTTTTTTTTTTCCTTTTTCTTAAGTTCCACACTGAAATATTTCTTTTTAAGGAAAAAGCTTTTAAGCAATTCACCCTGTGCTTGAGTAAGTGCCACAGAAACCTGTGGCAGCATCAGGATACTGCCCCAGCTCTCTTCAGATGGTCTCCATGGATGGCTTGCATCTCTTTCTTCCTAACAGACTTTATAAGGAGCTTTGCAAAGAGAAACAATTGCTTCTGAATGGCTGTAGATGAGCTGAGCGAATGCAAAGTGGCTCCTGTCGTTCCAAGGTATGCCAGTGTCTTTCTGCAGGGAGCAAGAAGTTGAGAGTTTCCAGACGGAGCATCTCTAATATACCAAATTATCTTCAAGCTTGACTTCTCCAGTGAAGCATCATTCCTCACTCCTATCACTTTGTATTAATGAGGAGGGTACATCAAAAAAGAGCCCATCTGCTCTAGTCTCATTCCAGCATGCCTTCCAACAGGAGAGGCCTTCTTCTCTTCTGCAGAATTATTAAAGTGTCAGATCTCATTGTGGCAGGAAAGCATGTGAGTCCCCACTGTAACACAGAAGTGAAGAAGAAAGGGAAAAGAAAGATGGGAGGAGGGGGCACGATCAGCCAGGGTTCCCAGTCCTGCAGTTTGATGAGTCTGTTTTGTCCTGGTCTACTGATGCAAAGCAAGTCGGGTGAGAATCCAGACTTCAAGGACATAGGGCTGGAGATGACAAGTAACATTTTTTTTTTTTTATTCTACAGATTTTCTTTGTGGCCCTATTTTATTGCTGCAGCACATTCTACCTACAAATTAACACACATGTCTTTTTGGAAAGCTCAATCCAGGCAGAGGGACAGATGATCTAGGTGGCTGTTTGTGCTTTAGAGAGCTTTCAGAGTAGAAACTGATTTAAAGGTTTGGGAAATGTGCTGTGTAGTGACAGATGCCAGGACTTCAATCAGAGATATGATTAAGGGATGACCTGATCACAGTTTACAAGGACCAAAATGTCAGTAATGGAATATTCGGTCTAGCAAACAGAAGGATAAATTTGATGGAGGAAGCTGAAGGTAGGCAAGCTTTGACTATAAAAAAGCACCAATGACATCACCAAGAAGAAGATACTACAGATTTACATGTCATCCCTTGCTGGGTGAGCTGGGGTAAAGAATTAGGAGACTGCAAATGACTGAGGAAACATGCTATTTTAACATCCTTTTGCTGAGATTTAAGCCAACATGTTTTTCCTTCCAATGGCTATAATATAATCTGTCAGTTACCCACCTGATGCTCAGTGATTTTTTTTTTTTAAGCCACAGTAAGTCACTCAAGTATTTGAGTCCTCATTAGCTACTGCAAAAATCCTTCCAAGGTTTGCAGTTCATATTCTCCCATGTGGGCTATTTTTGTATCAAAACCAGATTATTTTATTTTACATGAGAAACTAATTCAAGTAAAAATTAATTCTGGGCACTGCTGTGTCTTTTACTATCAGTAACTCAGATGAGATAATGTTATATGGGTTTCTACTGCTTGATAATCTTTGAATCAGAACAGAAAAGCTGTTTGGAAGTGAAATGTAGACCTCAGAAATTTCACAGATATATTGTCTTCTGCCTGGAACACCAAGTTTTCTCATGAGCCTACTTGCACTAATGTCTCAGAAAGAGGAAAGGTCCAACTGGCATAATTTTAGAAACTTAAAAATAACTTAGGACATCACTTTCCAGCATAAGACTATCACTTGTGCAGAACCAGGCATCTTGAGATCTTGCAGGACAAGACACCAGTGCTGCACACATCCTTTGGAAACTCCCACAAGGCAGAGTTTCCAACCAGGCACTGATGTAACCCTGAGCATTGCCAACCTTGTTTGTACCTTCAGTCATCAGCACTTAAGGGGGCAGGAGACAGCCAATTTGGGAGGGTACCCCCTCTTCACTGCCTGCACCCACTGCCAGTCTCAGGCCACTGTGTCTGAGCCCTGGTGGTGCAGAAGTTCTGCCTTCCATTTTGGGGGCTGGAAATCAAAGTGTCCCATTTAAACCACAGGTGAATGGGATCAAACCATCCCATTTTACCTGACGCCTGCACAAGCCACTCTGCTGGCAAAGCTGCTGTGCTGGTCACCTCCAAAGCTACCCCAGCTACGTGCAAAGGGAAACTCTGTCCGTGGCCCAACTCAGCACTGACACATGCCACTGGAAAATGGCACAGGAAAAAATGCTTACCTCTGCTAATCAACCCTGGTTTTATCTTTACTTTTCCCTGCTACCCCTAGCATCAGCAATCTCGTTTCCATTCAACTTCAGACAAGTGCATCTGCTAAAAGAACAACCTAGACTAATGCGCCAGGAAAGAAAAAAAGGCTAAAACACTGTATGTGGCAGCTGTCTTTTACACTTTTAAAGACAGGTCACACGAATGTCACTTATTTTAAGTCAAAAATTTTCCACTGCCGAAGAGAGATGATGTTCTCCCACTACTGACAGTAGTCAGCCCACATCCCTGGCACAGGACAAACAGATACATGAAGCCAAGGTTACAGGGAAAAAGCCCATCACATCAAAAGAAAGGAATCCCAGAAGTTTCTAAGCTTGCTCCTCTGATAGTATTGACTGTATTTTTTTTCCCTTTGTGGTTGCTAGCCTGATGCTCTCAAAGGCTGAGAACAAAGCTTAGAAAAATAAGACTTGCAAAAACAAACACTTCTTAAAGTTGCCAAACCCCTTTGAGTTCCAAAAAGAAAAGAGAAGTGGAGGGGAGAGAGAGAGAGAGAAGAAAGGAAGAGAGTGAGAGCTGATTGCAACCCCCCGGTGCCAGGACATCTCACAAACATGCAGCCTGGTGGCTGGTAAAAGCTAACTGCCGTTGACAGTCAGGTTTTCCTGAGCTTGCAGAAGCCACAGACAGGGCCAGATTTGCCTCCAGGAGAGGCAGGGATGCTCCCAGCAACGCTTCCCCTAGCAGTGATGTTGCAGACAGACCTTGGTGGGACGGGCAGGCTGAGCAGAGGCAACAGGTTGTGTCTTTAACAGGCATGGTGGATTCGGAGAAGGATGTTTGCCTGTGGCCTAAGGTGCAGAACAGTTTCATTTTGTTTGTGAACACAGAAATATTATTGTCTCACCTTGGCAACAGCAATTTTACTGAAAGAGAAAGCTGTTCCTGCTAGGAAATGCGAGCTTTTGTTCGCTGCTACTTGTCAAATTCTGCTTGGTGCTTTTACTACAGCTCACCCGACAGCAACCGCCAGGCAAAGAAGCAGTGATTAATGCAAGCCAGATCCCCTGTAACCAGACAGAGAATACCTCTGTGCTCAAGGTGCCTTCCTCCCTGCCCATGGATGGTTTTTGTAGGCTGTACTCAGCTGGTGCACTGCCTTGCAAACTCACTCGCTTTGCACTCCTGATCTAACACCAGTTTGGAGCTGTTGTACCTGAGCAGTAGCATGCTGCTGCTTGGGTTTTTGTTTTTTTGGCTGAATTTAGCTCTGAACAAGCATAAAGAAAAAAGCCCAAAAAACCAAAAAACCAATTTCAGTGAGGTTATCATAGAAGGGTTTGAGTTGGAAGGGACCTTTAAAGGTCATCTAGTCCAACCGTCAAATTTGTTCATAACTATTTCCCAACATTTCCTTCCAATGTGTTATTTCCATAATTGTTTCCCTGTGGGAAAGGACACAACGTTAGGCAAAGATGCAAAAGGCAGGTATTGAAAATTCATCCCCTTGCTCCAGCTAGCTCAGGTGACTACGAACCAGCTGAAGACTCACTTGACTCGTACAAGGCAGAGCTTGTCCCAGCCAGGTCTGGGAGCCTCATCCTCATATAGGATGAGGGTCCTAAAGTCAGAACTCTATCAGTCAGCACAGGGGACAAAAACCAACTCATTTGGAAATGTTTGAGCACTTGCAGTTTTTAGTTCTTATTTTATTCTCTTATGACCCAGTACTCCAGAATGAGCCTCTCCCAGAAAACCAGGCTGTTCCCTAGGCGTGTGGTTGTGCACACGAGGGCACGTGTGTGTGTGGGCAACGCACACCCTGTCATCTCAGGGCTTGTCTACAGGGAAAAATGTGGTGTGTTTAAGGTCTATCCACTATGTGTATGAGTCAGTGGGAATAAATTACAGCATGTTACACCCTCTGAAGGCTCTAATCCAGCAATAAGTTGTCCTTAGAAGAGGGGAAAACCTACTGTGATCTCTTGGATCAGAGCACCCCCACTACAGTTTAACCCTGCCAGACGCTGACTTCCCACATCCTGCCAATCCCTTCCAACAACCCCGGCCAGCCCTGCGTGGGGAGCTCTGCTGTCCTTCCTCACTGCCATATGGTCTCAGAAACACAGGATCTTCGTGGCCTTTCTGCCATCCTCCCTGCTGAAACGATCAGTGAGTTCCTTTCCCATGGGTGCAGCAACCCCAGAAACTCATTTGGCTTCTGGTGCCTCAATCCACCCGTGTGCATGGCAGAATCACAAAGCTGGTTCTGCCCTGGGAAAAGCTTTCTGAACCTTGAGGAGTGCTAGGTTTGGCGCTTTTTGAAAATAGGTTTCCCAAGTTTTCTGAATATCCTCTACTATTTTTTTTAAAAAAAATTATAGTCTGGAGTTTGGCTTCTGTGCAGTGCTAGGTTTTAAAGAGCAGGAAAAAGCTTGAATTCCTTTCACTCTTTTTCTCCCACCAAATCAAAGTAGTGTTAAAAGTACAGCTGGTAGCAGTGGATTCTGGTGGTCCCATCAGATCCTGTGGGTCCTGGGGACCCTCCACTGAGCTGCAGCTGGGAGGCAGAATCTCCCTGCTGAGGGGCTGGGGAAATGAAAAGTCTTTTGCTCTGCATTAATTATTTATAACCCACGTTAGCTGAGTATGCAGCCTCTTCCAGCAAGCTCTGTCCTCTCAGCATTTGTGCAAAGGCTAAGGAAACAAATTGAAGATGGGAAAAGTGTGCTTTCTCAGGTCAGAAATGTCAGAGCCTGGTGTCATAAGACAGAGGGAAATGTCCTTCAAAACTCCAACACCTGCATATTGAACCACCTCATGCCTTCAACGTCTTTATCCTTATGAAACTGTACAGAGAGAATAATAGAATTGTTTTGGTTGGAAGACAACTTTAAGATCGCTGAGTTCCAACCATTAAACTAATACTACTAAGTCCATCACTAAACCATGTTCCTAAGCACCTCATCTACAGAGCTTTTAAATACCTCCAGGGATGGTGACTCCACCACCTCCCTAAGCAGGCTGTTTCATTGCTTGATAACCCTTCCAGTGAAAAGGAAGAGGTGATATGACTCTCATTTAGTTTTCCTCATAGGTATACAGAAAAAAAGCACTGACAGGCACACTCCAGCTACTCCAGCTAGCGTCCCTGCTTAATTTTAATGCAGGGACTTTCATAAACATCTGAGGACCGGGACCTGGGTTACAGCAAATAATAATTTCTTTAAAATTAGCAACTGAAGTTACTGGCTGCTCTACAGTTTGCTTGTCTTCTCCTGCACAACCTAACATTTTTAACTTTGTAATTACATGGTAGGCGCCCAGCACAGAAGTGCAGGGTCAGTATCAGGGCAGCACGGGGGTAATTATGTGGCCATTTTTGTCTTGTAAATTACAGACTTATCTTGGGACTGAGAGGAGGAAAATGGCAGCAACTGCTTGACTAATTGGTAGTTTAAAGTTTAATTACCCCAGGCCTGACGTGCTGCCTGGCAGATGCAGCTGTAGGAGGGAAGAAGGGCTCCAGACCCCACACGTGGCTCACTCTGTGGACATGGCAGGTCCTGGGGGGAGCGGCCTCAGCCCCAGCCTGCCAGCACCAGCCCATCATCTGCTGGGCACCTCCTGGGATGGATGGACACATCTAGGGAGGAGAAGGTAGGAGTTCTGCTGCAGAAAACCTCCAGCCACCCTAAGGATGGAGGCTATTCCTCTCTTGCCTCTTCCCAAACCTCCCTAGCAGAGAATTTCTCCAGCCTCCAAAGAGAGGACAGCATATTGCTGCAGAAAAATGGCCAAGCTGCTGCCCAATACTGGTGTCCAGCCAGAGTCAACCCACCACAAAACCTCAGCAACCTCAGAGATACCCTCGAGATAATCTTGCTCGCTCAAGAGAGAAAACATCACAAGGAGAATACCACAAATACCTTTGGTATTGTTTTTACACAAAAGATGAAAATGAAAAAAAATGTCCAGCTCAGTAATTATAAATGCAGTGCTTTTATAAAATATGAGATAGAAAAACCCCAAACCGCCAACGAGGGAAACTCACCAAATTTGCCAGAATGTAGTGATACCCATTCCCATTTTTTTCAAGCTTGATGATCTGCAAGATGAAAACCAAGGATATTTAGCAGAGACCAGCTAAGGAAGAAGAGCTTAATTTATTTGCCCTTCCTCCCCACCATTTTTCCCCTTTGAGACTGTTCAATTGTGGACAAGAAGACATACAAGAAGAAAAGTTCACAGCCTTGTTAGAGGAAGGACAGAGCTGTCACACATGATATTTGAGCAGCAAGTCTGAAATTAGGACAAGATCCCCAGGCAGATTCCACAGGCAGGGAGAGTAAACTACCTAAACCAACCTGTCTCCTATGATCTCAGGGGGGGAAAAAAAAACAAAACAGTGTTGGTTTTGGTTTTTGTATTTTTTTTTTTTTAAAGGTTAAACAAGATTTATATTTCAGACACTAAAGGAACAAAGTGAAGAGCTGGGGTCCATTTGTCCTGTGAATGAAACTGAAATATCAAGCAAGCCTAGAGACCTATTTTGCACATCTTTCAAGCTAGAGTCCCTGCTGCAGACACCTACCTGGGCAAGGTGTCAGGAGGTTTAGACTACAGGGCACTTATTCCCCTTTAGGGCATCAGGGTAGCTTCAAACCACATCTCCAGAACAAAGCTGCCTGGGCAAGTCACAGAGGATTCCCCTTGCACATTCATTGAGATTATTTATATCTTCATATTCATGGTGTCCCAATATATGCTCTTTGCCACTTGCTCCTTTCTCCCTGATCCCTCCAGAGTTAGGTTATTATTCCCTTTTATCAAGACAATTGCTCATGGATCTGTAACCTTTGAAAGCTTCTGTGTTGGCTGGAAAAGTTTCCCTTGCCCAGGTAGAAAGGCATGACCTGTGACTATGTGGGACAGAGTCATTGATCAGATGGGCCCTGTCTTTTTCTCTCTTCTTTAAAAAAAAAATTACAGAAAGACTACAGCTAAAAATCACATTATTCTTGCTGACTCCATGTTACCACTAAAATTCCTCTTCACTGATTTCCAGCAGCAGTGTTAAATTCTTACTAGGTTGCTAGAGCCAGGCACTATCTGCATTTGAACCAAACCACATACAGAAAGAAGATAGTGGAAAAAAAAGCCCAAACCAACATGCCCTCAGAACCCATAAAAACTCAACAATTGCCAGTTTCTGAGAGAATGGTGCTATTTCCATAGGGTTTCTTTGCTGGCAACACTACCTCTTATTTCCATTGTTACACGAATCGATTCTGAATTACTTCCTGCATTGCCAACACTCATGCAAAATCTGCACCAATAGTAGCAAGGCCAGAAAGATCCTGAGAGGCAGAGTGATAACAAAATGACTGCTGTGTTCCATTCGCCCAGAGATCGGTCTACCCAGGACTCCTGATACCAGGGCTGGTAGCAGGTGTTTGAGAAGCATCAGAGGAGGGCATGCACAGACTGATCCTCCCCATGGGACAGCACTCCCAGATTATCATGAGCAACCATTTAGGGATTTCCAAATGGATTATAAATGAGCTGCTGCTTGCTATGTGCAACTGGTTCGTCTGCCTTAGCCTTTCTCTGATGAAGTGCTCTTGTATGCACATTAAAACTCATCTGGTTCCCAGCATTAACGTGGGGGCGGCAATTAACTCCAATGCAGGCTTCATTTAGCAGCAGTTTCTTACAGAGCTAACACCAGCTCCACCAGCTTCACTGCCCTGTGGTTCTCCACACAGGCTCCCTCAGTATGGCTTCTGCTGAGCAATCTGGAGCCCTCAGAAAGAAAAACATTTGTAAAAAAGATATATTGTCGTATTATAAGTAGTTTTCTGAGTATCTTCCATTGCCAAATCTGAGAAGAAAAACCAGACCCAACCTGATCTTTTCCATTCACCAGCTGAGACCAACCTTTGCAGTAGGTCACAGACCTTGTGGGAGGAAGGAGCATCTCCAGGGCACTGGAATGTTTAATAATAACAAACCAATTCCCCATTTCTCCAGTGTCACCAATAGCTGGCATTGGCTCCTTCTGCCGAAACTCCCCCTTTGATTTTTTATTAGGTGTCAGAGTCGATGAACCTGAGAGGGCTGCCATGCAGCTTTCCCTGAGCTGTTACTCTCACAGCCCATCCACCTGAATTATGAGGCTTGCTTCCTGTGTTTTACAGTTATTTGTGATCTTAATTTATTTTAAAATGCTTGCTCAGTCCTAATGTGTCCGGACGGCAGCAGCAAGCTAAGGTTATAACAGTATTTATCACTTAGCCTGAACGTGGTGAGAGGCTGTGCTGGGCTGCATGCTGATAGCTCACTTGGGCCACCTAGGTTTCATTACCCACTTCTTAATGGGCCAGTTTGACATCTATTAGAGAGAAATCCTCTCAGAGCAAAACAGTGGCAAAGGAGAAATTCCAGTTATTCATTTTAATGAGAGACAAGGAAGAAACAATACAGGGCTTTGATGGAATACAACCCACTGCTTACTTATCCCATTAAGGCTATGTAGTGTGGTGCTGTGGATATCCTGCCCTGAACTGAGGCCTGGCTCATAAATGACAGCTACCTCAGCAAAGATAAATCATGCCCTTGAGACATCACAGAGAAATCTCTGAGAACGAAATCAGGTCATTTTCCCACATATCATTAACACAATGAGCATCAGCTCCTCTACAGGTATGGTCTCCAGAATGCAGGGACCACCTTGCTGGAGTCAGTGGTGGTTATTTTCATGTGTGGGGGGAAGAAATGGAAAGTGCGTGCAAGCATCAGCGTATACGTGTGAGGAACTGATGCTAAACAGCCACCCCCAGCTATTCTCTTCACCGGGGAGACAATTCCACAGCCACCAAAAGACAGAGACAGGCTTGTCAGGGAAGAAGATAAATGCATTAAAATGTCCCTGAGAGGCCGAGGCAGCTCTTTGAACACCTTGGACATTCAAAGAGACAGGGCAAGCAGAGCAGTGACACCCACGCAGAGGCAGCTGGTGTGGTGAGCTGAGGGACTAAGCCCCAGCCTGACTCCACATCCCAGCCGAATTTCATGTGATAATGAGCTGAACACTATCTGTGACTCCCTCTGCTCATCTGCATGCTGTGAAAGACCTGGAATCCCCTGCTCACACTGGGAGAACTACCTCTGCTCTCAGAAATCCCTATGAACCCAAGAACAGGAAGGAAAATGAGGATGAAAGTGGGCAACACAGGTCTTGAAAAGTTATTCACAGCCCTATTCCTAACAGGAGTGGTACCTCCTAGGCACAGACGTCTGTTGGAATTGCTCTATCTTCGATGTAGGAAAATACAACACTGTACCTCTTTTCCCTGGAAATGGATATTTTTTACAACATTGCAAAACAAGTGATCACAAGGTCTGGATTTTTGGTGCTCTTGCAAACAGCTTTACTTATATCTGAGTTTAATTCTTGCTCTAGTTACGTGAAAAAGTTTGAGAGAAGGATTTATTTTGCTTTTCATAGCAGGAAATCAAGAAAATATTTTACTACAGAACTTAACTTTCTGGCAGACAACAAAACAGGCTTAAAAAAAAACCTCAATCATTAACCCTAGAGATCTGATATACCTTATAGGAATGCTTGCACAAAAGGCAAATTCACTGCCTAGGTTGTGTCAAAAATTTTGTTCAACAGCAACTACTCCGCGGTCAGAGAGAAGACTTTACCCTCCAGGATAATCTGGTCTCTCCTTCACGAGCATGACCTTTACTTTGAGGTTAACACCTGCTGCCTGCTTCGTTGTTCTAGATAATAGAGTAGCACCCAGAGACAAGCAGAAGGAGGACGGGCTGTGCTCGTCGCTGAGCCGTGCAGCTGGTGAAGGAGCAGAGCTTGCCCCCGACAGCGAGCAGCTGGAGGTGAGACAGGAGGTGACAGGTAGCTTAGACAAGAAGACGTGTGAGGCACGAGGCAAGAGTGAGCTGGTTATGAGATGATAGCAGGAGTCTCAGCCCACCAGCTGCAGGGCACCACGGGGCCACGAGTCCCAGCAGCGGGGAAGCCCTTGGCTGTAGGCATGAGAGGGAAAGGTGTTGTAGCTGGAGTTCAGGAGAGTGCACAAGTGTGGACTGAGGCTTGTCCACGGGCTTGCACTGCTGCACAGAAGTCCATATTCAGGACTTAGGGAAAGCACTAAGGGAGGCATGGAGGGAAGGGGATGGAAATGTCAGTCTGTGGTACTGGGTGATCTATCTAGATTGAAGATGAGTAAGGCAGGACACACAGCCTAGCTGCTGAGTCCTCTACTGCATACCCCACTTGCCTTGTGGCCATAAGTCAATGAACTGTCCGGAGATGGCTGTGAATGAATGTGTTTCTTTCACTGCAAGGCATGAGAAGAGCTGGACACATCCGATCCTGCTACGGCCTGGACACCCTGGGAGGATGGTGAGCTCTAGCCTGATCCTGAGGATACCATAAAACTTCTCCATCTCTGTCCTGCTGACACTGGTTGTGAGGATTTGGTGCAGCACATGGAGGCTGGAGGCCCATGAGTCTGGCAGTGCTGATCCACATATCCACCCCAACTCACAAGAGAAAATCTTGGCAGAATAAAGGAAGTGCTGCTTGGAGGATTTAGCACAAAGCAAACTTGTTGGGGAGTAAGGGAGTATAAAGGGCTCAGCTGAGGAGTCAAACAAGTAGGGAACACAGAGCAGCAGAGCTCATTCAGCATGAACATATGAGAGCTCCTAGTATTTATATAGCTTTGCAGATGCACACATGCCACATCCAATGAAAGCAGCAATGAGACATGGATCAGACAAGAAAGGGGAGGAGAACTTTGGCAGAAGAAACAACCCTTCCTGTCCCGTGTACAGGACCCTGCCCAAAAAAAAAACCCCACAAACACAACCTTGTTAAGGATGATGTTCAGCCGCTCAGATTCACAGTCCACTACCACCAGCCTTTCCTTCTTCTTCTCCAGCTCCTGGAAGAGCACTCGGTAGCCCTCTTCTGTTGTTGTCAGGATGTTGACAGCCGTCACCTGCCAGTTCTTCTCGGCTGCAGTGTCCAGCACTTTCTGTAGCACTGACAACCCTGCGGTGGGAAGAGGACAGCACGGGGTAGAAACGGGCGTCAGTTGTGTAATGGGATCTTTCCACCCTTCCCACAGCCTGTGTGGCTGCCTCAAGCCAGGCTGGATACAGCGTCACAAGAGTGCAGCAGAACTACAAAAAGCAGCTGGTACATCTTCGTCTTACCCAAACACAGCCAGGCCAGAATGAATGACTCCTGCTTTTTCTGTCCTAGCACAGGAAAAGAAGATGAGCCCAGGCCTAGTTTTGCTCTGTAATCAGCAGATCAGCCTCGCTGATCAGGCCCTGCTGTGGGATTCAGATAAGAGCTCTAATCCCCGTTTTCTTGTCTGCCACTACCCAAATCTCTTGACTTCCCTGGGCCATAGTTCCCTTCTCGTCTTTGATCTGTTTAGGCTGTACGCTCCTAGGGTTAGGGACACCCTTAGCAATCACAATATACAATCACATTCAGTGTCCCTGTCTCTCCTGGCACCATCTGAATCAGAAAACAACATTATTTTTAAAAGGACCTTGGCTAAATGACACGTACTGCCTTCCAGAGGACATACACGTAGTCAGCACCGCTGTGGAGACCTGCTAGACACCCTGCCTACTGCAGGATATCCCTGCTCTTGGGATATTGAGTGTGCCCACACCTCATGACAACAGAAAGCAGGGTGGGATGCTTTTATGCCTTCTTCCTGTCTCTTAAGGTCATCCTGTCCCTGCAAGGACTAACGAGAACTTCCAGGACAGAGCTATGAATCACCCTTATCTCTGTGCTGTCCTCCACAAGTCCATTTTGCTCTCAGCCTCCAAGGCTGGAGCTTTAAAGGCACCTGAGAGCTGGGGAAACTGAATCACAGCGCAATGAGTCCACTAGCCCCATCCATGATTTAGGAGGTTAGATAATATCTTCAAAGAACTCAGCCATGGCTTTCATTATTTTCCACAGACAACTAACACAGGGAACCTGGAGATTTACAAGCTCCTTGCCAGCAATACACACACATATCACAACTGGATGTGAGCTTAGGTGAGACCTAAGCAGCCGTCTGTTCACATTTATAAACATGGGATTTGGTGGTTTTGAGTATGACAGATCTACTCAATATGGGACCCATTCAATATAAACAATTTCCACATTTGAAACTCAAAGTGCTCACACGTTAAATATTTCCTTCGTGTTGTTGGGGTTCAGACCTGACCTGAGGAACACAGACACAGTAAGCCAGGCTAATGCTTCATCTAGACCAATTCTCACCTTCAGCAGTGATGGATAATTAGAAAAGGAATAGAGAACAAGGGAGGCATAGAGTGACCCTTCCTTTAGCCACCCTCTCACCCTCCAGCAACCTCCAGTAAGAGGCAAAGACTCCGTCTAACCACTGTGTTTAATTGTCTGGTAACCCGTTCCATGTATTTGTGACTTACCTCGGTCAGCATCATAAATGTAGACAAACTTCTGCCAGCTGTAGTGCTCGATGACGTTGATGAGGGCATCCTGGAGCTCTGGGCGAAGCTGGAGGACGAACTGGTTGGATGTTTCGACCGGGAAGCTTGGCGTTATGAAGCAGACGTGGAGAGCCCCGCAGAAAGATGTGAGCATGTTGACTGTCCTCCTCTCATAAAATCCAAAGATGGCATAGACGCCCTTGGAGAACTGTGAGCAGACTGGTGGAGCAGAGAGAAAGGTCATGAGGGCAGAAGGACAAGGAGGTTTCTTAGGGAACTCACCAGAATAAACCTTTTCCCTGAGATAAGCTGCAAGCTCTCTGGGCTAGATAATTTCCTCTGAGGCCTGTGGGCTGGTGAACACATCCTGTGAAGAAGAGGACTTGTGGCCATGGGGTGCTCTGCCCTTGGTCTCCACAGATCTGCTTTACTTTTGACAGGCAGAAGTGACACATAAGAGTGAGTTCAGTACTCCCAAGGCTCTGCTGAAGATTTTGCTGCTTCTGGTACAAGATGTGTTATTTGAACAAGGGAATCCCTCAGCAGAAAAACATGGTGGCTCACCAAGCCCTGCCTCCTTGGGATAGCAGCTTTCTGACCCGTGGAGATGTTTTATTATGGGCTGCAGCTAGGACTTCTTACTGCAGCCCCAGACACAGGGTGGACCAGAAGGAAAGCATCTACATGACAGCCCTTTGCAGCCCATCATTCCAGGAGAAAACCGTGGGTTTGACCTCAGAAGCTGAGATCAGGCTGGCAGGACACCTCAGCAAAGGTTCGCCTAGGTTCAATGCAGTCACAGTACAGCTCCAGGGAGCTTTGCCCTCAGGCACGAGCTGATGGCACTGAGGCCTCTGACACCAGGAGTGTGTTGGTACTTGGGGACTCCTGCATGGCAATTTCTGGTTTCCTCACAAAGCCATGGTGAGGAAGGCTGTGGGTCTGGTGAGGTAGTGGTGGTAGCCTGGGAGGTCTCCATGAAGAGTACTCGCTGGGTTCTCTGCCAGGTACTTGTGTTTGACCTCAGCAGCTGGTGCTATGCTGCACAGAGGGCTCTCTTGGGTCAGAGCCCTTCTTGGGAGAGCACTTAATGAGATCGTGGGAGCTGCTGGAAAAATGCTTCAGGACCTCAGTGAGGCAGAGAGAGTTCACACTTTGGGTTTTAAAACTTAGCCCCCGAGACAGTCAGACTCATTTAATATCATCCCTGTTTATGGCACATCCCAAGTTACCATCAATAAATCTCCAAGCTGGAGGTGGTGGCAGTGACAGTGTTTTCCCTGTGTCAGAACTCCTGGCACTAGTGTCTCCTCCTGTTGTCACTCTGACTTTGAAGACTTTTGGCTGTGACATTTTTACTGACTCAACACTTCACACATCACTCACCAGCCTGCCCCAGTGGCGTGCAGGTGAAGTGCTGGATGTGACATTTTGGGGTCCCCTGGCAAATGTTCTGCATTGCTTGGGAGTCCCTTGATCTGGTTTCTGCTGACAGCTGCCAGTACTGAACCTTCTGCACGTGTGGCTGGAGACAAGCTCCTAAACATCAGTTTACTGCATCCTTAGCTGGACTCCATCCAAGCTCTGCCACTCCAGTGGGGACCAGAAGTGGTCCCTGACTGGCTTACAGCCATCTTGGATAAAATTACCTTGTTCCTTACCTCCCTACTGCCAGCATCAAATATTCAGGGGGAAGGGCAAGAAATCCTGCTTCACACTGTGCAAAGTGTGGAGGCCCCATCCCTGCAGACATTCAAGGTCAGGTCTGATGAGGCTCTGAGCAGCTTGACCTAGCTGGAGATGTCCCTGCTTATTGCAAGGGGGTTAGGGTAGATGACCTTTGGAGGTCCCTTCCAACCCAAACATTCTATGATTCTATGAAGTGAGTCTCTGCTCCTATCTCACCACCAAAATGAAGCAGCCAGATTTTTCAAACAGCAGTACTGAAAGCTGAGAACTGAATCTCATGACACTGGTAAGAATCTTTTTTTCCTTTTGGGAGCTGAGCTCAGGTTTCAGGCATCCCAGTCCAGCAGCTTGTCCCCACAATCACCCATCCTCTTTTCACTGCTTGGCATCCATGATCTCACACACCTCAGCACCTTCCTCCACCAATGGAATTTTTACTCCTGCAGGTCAGGGACTTCTCACAAAGCTCAAACCATGACAGAAATAAACCCTTTTCTCTTCATTTTCCCAGCAGTGTCTCCCTGTGCAATCAGCAATTGTGTCTGTATCACAGGAGTCACTGCCCTCATCACAAGGCTGACACACGCAGGAAGAAAAGGAGCAGATAAGGATAGAAATAGTCTGAACGTTATTTCCATGTGACTGGACCAGTGGGTCTAATGAAGAGTGAGACACAGCAGATGTGAGAGATCAGAGTGTGAGCTCTGGAGACCCAGATTTCAGACTCACCCAGTGATTCCAGTGACATTCTCGGGGCAGCCGGATAATCCAGCACAATTAATAATCCAGACGACAAACGTAGCTGGCTTGTTTTGTTTTGCTTTAGGCAAGCCAAGGCTTCCTTGAATCTTATTTTCTATTTGAAATGAATCTATTATTTTTTTAGATTTTTTCTCTTTAACTCTGTGGCTCAGTCACGCTCAGGCAGCCCTCCTACACTGTTCTGAGACACTCATCAATCCCAGCACTTGAAACAGATTGCACAAAAGACGGCTGGGAGAACGAACAGTCTTTATCATTAGTAAGTTTGGAAAGAACCCTAGCTCGCTTTGTACTTTCAGAGTAAGAGCAGCCATGGACAAGACAGATAATTTGGGAAAAAAAAAAAAAAAAAGACTTGCTGAGGGTTATCACCCTGTTGTGTTTAACCCCAGCTGGTAACTAAGCAATTAATCTGGAAAGATGGGAAGAGTGAGAACTGCAGCCACCTTCCTGGGACTCAGCTTGGCATAGTGTAAAAGTGGAAGCTGCAAAATTATTTAAATCTCAGGACTATTTTAAATTACAGATGTTCCAAATGGAATTACACAGCAAAACTAAAAAGAAGTTGCTTGCCATTTATTTAATGCACTGAGACATCAATTGGAATTTCTTTATATTTTCTTAAATTGTTTTATTAAGCAAATTTACTAATAACTGTGTTCTCATTTGATTGCTCTGCAACTTCCTGGTAACATACTATTAAGAATTGTAAGCCCACCTAGAGGAAGCAAATATTTTAAACTCTCTTTGTTTTTCTAGTGGGGAGGATGCTTATCAGTTCCTCAACAGTCACTAGCTTCTAGATAGAAGATGCTTTCCTAAAAAAAGATAAGAAACATAATGGGGATACAAATCATGCTGGAATGGAAGGTCCAAGAAGTTGAGTTCTTCCTGGTCATTTGGCTGCTGGTCACATCACACTTTGCAAGCCTCATGCCAACTACCTGTTAAAAGCTGGATGGCCACATCCTAGCTTTTCCTACAGAAGAGTTGTGGTCAATTTGGTAATTAACTCTAGCAAGTGAATACAGACAAGTCAACCTTGAAAGCTCCTTCCTGCAGATGAGGAAACCAGGTGAAACACAACAGCATCAATGCTTGCACATCCAAGGATGTGGCCACGAGTGAAGAGTGTTCACTTGGATGCAAACACAGACGTTTGTGACAGTTTGTGCTATTCTTGGCTTCTGAGCTGCACAAAGGAAAAGGACAGAGAACATCTGTTCTGGGATGTAACTGTGCTATTATCTTACAATGAACTTGTAATTAATCACAGAAGAGTGTTCCTCTAAACAAGCTCACAGAAAATCTAGTTCATAATGGCTGATAACCAGAGTAACTACTACTGTATTCTCCCTGATCAGTATGGCATCCTCAATAAAGTTGGGACATTCCCAGCACCACAGACACCCCATACCTTTCTTCTCCAGGAACAGGATCTCTCACTGAAGCTCCCTAGTGCCATTCCACAAACAAAATTAGGTAAAAGAAGAGGCATCAACTTGATTGTTGCCTGATTACTCTGGAAGGACAACCCAGCAACAATCATCTGCTCTCTGGCCACAACTTCACAGCACCCATTGCAGCCAGGTGAGGTGAGAGCTCCTCAAACTGTTCTAAAAACATTTCTTACTATCAGTAAAAATCGAAATAACTTTGTAAATTAGTTTAAAAGTGACTGATGTGACAGAGCATGCAGGAGGAGGCTTCTCCTCTCCTTCTGTGGAAAGGCAGACATTGTAGAGAGCTGATGTGTCCTTGAATTCAGATGAGAGAAAACCAGGGGTGCTTCGCTCATGCCTGAAATCCTCCCAAATCTAAGATTTCTAGTCCTGCAATTTATCTCAAGTTTGTCTTTTCATATGGAAATATTCAAGGTAAAGCATTTAAATCAGAGCAAGGAAACAATGATTTTGTCGAAAGCACACGCAGGAACAGACACCTGCTTGGCAGCTGAAGAGAGGCAGCTCTAGCCACCTTTGCAAACACTTCCAAGTAAAAGAAAAATACATGCCCACAACTCTAAATGGCACATTTTCTCTGCAGAAGAGAAAAGCAAAAGAGTTGTTTGGAGTCCATAAAAATTCCTGGTAGACATTTTTTTGGCTAAAGCTCTCAACCAGATGCAGAGAGTGTAGACACACAAGACCAATTTCTTCATGTAGGAGGGCCAGAAATATTTTGTAATGGGAGGTTTGATCTGATCCATGTGTAAGGCATAACATATATAGCAGATATCTTGTTTGGACTTTGTAAAAGTAGAAGAGAAATAAAAAAGTTTCAGAAATGGTCGCCACAAAGGGGGTTGAAACAGTCTTGGCATTTGATGGAGCAGGAAGGGTGAATGGGCTGCACAGAAGGAAGAGAATGAGGATTTGATCTCCAGGAGTGAAAATGGTGCAATTCTGCTGAGAATCTGCAGACAGGACTGCAAAAAGGGAAGTGTTCCACATGGACACAGCTGGAAAAGAAGCCTGGTAGGAGATCTTGGCAACTGCTCATCTGCCATTTCCATTAGAAGCAGAATTTTCACCATTTCATTGAGTTTAAGACTAGATAGGGACATTAGATCATTTCTACTGATTTTTTGTATCTCATGGATCATTAAGTTTCACCTGGCTAGCCTTGGCTAAGCCCCAGGGCTTAGTTGACTCTTGGGAGACTCAACTGCTTCATGCTTCTGTCAAAGAACAGAAGTAGTACAGACAGTGCTAATACCCAAAGCCACAAAAGCAGTAAAAATCCTGATTAAATGAAATATCCCCAGATGTTTCCCACAAACAACTCATGTTCTCTGTTGCAGAAAGTGATAAAACCCCCAGATGGTCCCTGCCATACCTTAGGGGCCTTCCCGACCCTGGAGGATGTCATATCTGAGCTGCATCTTGGAGGAAAGACAGCGCATCCTCTCCAGGAAAGCCATTCCTATGACGCTGAGCTGCAGATGCTGTGAGGATTTTGAGCAAACAGTTCTTCAGTCAGCTCAGCCTCCTGTCCTCTGTAAGCTACTAAAGATTTGCCCTGCAACGCCTGCAGCCCCAATATCAGCGTGGCACCTCCTTCATCTGCCCAAACCTCCTGGGACACAGAATCAAAACCCTCACTTGCAGCAAAACATGCTTATTGACAATAGTGGTGTCAAGGATCAGTTCCCACACGCTTTGCTTTGCTCATTTGAAGTGTGTGTGTGCACATGTGGGAGAGAGGAGTGGGGATGTGCACAAGCAATTTATTTTCAGCGTGCCCTGCCTGGCGGCGACTCTCACGTGGTGATGGAGAACCTGACATCAGGTTGTAGAAGCTGGTGGAATTTCAATGAAAGAGGGCTGGTGTCTGCTTCAATTAGGATCAGTTCAGCTTTCCTCCCAAATGTTTGTCCTCACAGTTCTCCAGTGTGGCGTAGGTGCCAGCGTGCATCTCTTCAGCACATCCCAACGACAGCATGTTCCCACAGATTGTTCTAGCAGGGGAAAGCCAAACAGATTCCACACTCCCCCATCCCTCCACGCATGTGTTCAGCTGACAGCAGATATGTCCCATATATTTGATCAACTGCAAAGCGGGCTGATGTGATATCCCAAGAAATATTTGTTTCTCTTTCAAATTTATAAAAGACACAGAAGCGTGCTCCCTTCCATCATTTTCCTTCACTGCAGCTCTAACCATCTTGGAAACTGTAACGTAGTGTTTATTTTTGCATTAAGATCTGCTTTTCTTCCCTCATATTTAAACAATAATCTATGACTGAAGAGCTGCTCGCAACTGTTTATGCTGATAGCTTCAATCTTTTCAGCTCAGTTCTCCTGCTTGACAATAAGTCAGTTTGCCTGGCTGCCAAACAATAAGTTTCCCTAGAGATTAAATTGGATTTGGGATACTGCTTTCTTGCATGCTGCTGATTTTAAGAAAACAGACAGAGCATGGGGCATTTGTTAACAAAAAGTTAACAATGTGGTTTCTCAGCTATTTAAGTGCACTTCTGAATTGTAATCATGGTGGTGGAAGATATGGCCATGGGAAGTTAACTTGAATCTCTCGGTCAAAGTGACCAGTTGAAAATCCTAGCTCTTCCACTTGTTTACTTCACATCTGGAAACACCTTTTTGTTTCATTACTAGAGTCTTCAAATGTAGTCTTTATCCAGTGTGAATAAAAAATGGAAGAGAAAATCCAAATATCAAAGGTCTTAATGGGTCACTCAGCTTGTAGAAAAAAGAAGGAAAACAAGCTGTTTGTCAAGACTTCCCTTGCTTGCTTTGCAACATAGTGTTACTTTGGGATTGCTAACATTTTGTAGAATTGTATAAAATAAAAAAATAAATACACTGAAGTGTTTCCAGCCAATAATCATAACTATTTCTGAGCACTTTTAATAGGAATTAGATGCAACTTCCCTACATGAAACACATTGATATCATCAACACCTTTTAATAGGTCCTGCACAAGAATCCAAAGGAGACATGGGTATGTATCTTCTTCTATGTAACTTCTGGGGTCACAGGCTTGGATGGCCCCTTAAATAAGATGTCAGCTGACACACCTGTATTTTCTGGGTAGCTTTCAAACGATGGCTAATTCTTTGATGGAGAACAGAGACATGACTAGAAAGGACACGATGCTCATCTCAAGCAGCCTTCAGACTTTGCAAAAGTCCATTCCCTTCTGTGGTTAGAATTAGGTTATTATTCTGATAGGGACAAGCTGGCTAATGAAGGTCCTGTAGTCAGATTATGTGTAAGGGGAAACAGGTCCAGTGCCACCTCTGTTTCAGGTTGGTTATGCAATCATGACTTGGATATTTGCTTGTGAGGTGGAAGAAGGCAACTGTCTTTCTCCGAGCCCCATCTGTTCCAGTCCCTTGGGTCAAAGACTGTCTCTTGCACCATGCTCACATAGATCCAAAATAAGACCATATTCTGAGCTGGAAGCACTGCTGCCATGCTCTCACATTGTGTGGGGTTCTTGTTGCCTACTTGGCTTCATCTCTCCCATGTCCCACACCAGAGCCACGGCTTTTCCACAGCACTCCCTGCTTTCATAACTTTTTAAAACCAGAAAAGACATGAGGAAGAGTTTTAGTGCCTGGAAAGAGTTCCACATTTTTAAACTCTAATACAGGATCTGACCTTTCCACCTTGTCTCATTTTTAAAATGAGAGTCTTTTAAAAAAGACTCTCTTTGCCTACCTGCCAGTCAGATTCAGTTCCAGGGTACAGCTAGCTATCAAACCATGAAGAGCAAACCCAGCCGAGATACAGTCTTCTGAGACCCTTTTGTAGCACATTATGTAATTAAAGATCATCATATTTAGTTAATAAAATGTACATCCCCTGCTCCTGGAGCCCAGGGATGTCCCACCTATGGCTCTCCAGCCTTGCATGACTTTTGAGTAGTTTGACATATGTGCCATAACTGTCCTACACTGTCAGCAAGTCTGCTGAGCAGTCTGGCTTTGTGCTGTGCTCAGAAAGAAGCAAGCAGAAGATGCTTGACATTGCCTTGGAGCAGCAGCAGCTCTACAAAACCAGCTACTATCTCCTGCACACAATCCTCACCTCAAGCACCCCTGCAGCTCCCCTAGAAGGAGTGGGTGATGCCTCATAGGGCCCCCAGATGCAGACAGATGTTCCAGCTATCCCTGCTCTCATCTAACCTTCTGTAATGAAATCCAAACTAAAAAAAAATTGTCCTTATTGAACTCTTCCCATTCCTGAAGCAGAGTCATAAATATTAGAGCAAGATTACTACAAATGAAAAAGTGACGGCAGTATTATAAAAGGGAGTGAGGGATGAGGCTTGAACCATTTTTGCCCTTGTTGCTTTATTAGATGGACTTCTGCAGATAGTACTACACTAGGAAAACCAAGAACAGTATCATGGTTCTTCTCTGGGGAGCATGAACAGCAAAGGAGAAAAATGAAGCCCCAAGACCAACAGACAGCATGTTAATACAGTACATAGCACACTGCTCTTAGTTTAGCACAACATGTAATTCTGGGCTCTAAGAGCTGAACAATTAAAACAGAGTAAAAAGAGGGGAATGAGGAGTGGGAGGGGGGGAAGGCAAGCAGCAGCAAAAAGTGAACGTGTCATATAAAGATCTCACTACAGATGAACTGCATTTTGTCTTCAGTGGCTTCTTTTTTTTCCCTAATACATTATATCTGCTCATAGAAATGAAAGCCTGTGACTGTCTTCAGTGCAAGCCTCAGGTCCTGGTGAGGATTTTATAAGTGCTTGTCTTGAAACTGGTTGCAGGTTGCATTGCAACAACCAGACTATAGACTTTCCCTTCAGAAGTTATTCCAACAGTAATATTGCTTCCATTGGGGAAGGAGTATGTTAAAAGTCTACCTCAACAAGTAATTTCTTAACCTTCATCCCAACCATTACAATTTTGGTCCCATGTTCTGCTGCTTCATAAAATGTGTGTATAGACTCTCAATTTTTTCTGGTCTCTGCTTTTGCAGATATGTCAGTTTGGAAGCCAAACTGATGTCTCAGTCTCTGATGGGTTCCC
>NW_008586435.1:0-10657 GCF_000691845.1 Merops nubicus | reverse complement strand
GCATTCCTGAGACTTGTGCTGTTGCCTCCAATTAAGAGAAGAGTATTTTGGTAAATTTTCTCAGCTGTGTTCTTTCTGGAGTTTTTAAGATTGTTTCCTGCTCATAATAATGTCTCCATTAGCCCTTTCCTGAAATCTGTGGCAGGCATGGAGCTCAGTGATGATACATATACTCCTCCCAGGTTTGTAATGATGGTGGCAGCCAAGACTGTGTTTAACCTCAGGTCTGTATCAGCCACTCTGCCTGCCCCATCAGCTAAAAGCCTTTTAATTTTCCATCACAATCCTACCTTGTGAGGCTTTGGCTACTTGTAATCTACAGTATTACAGTCTTTCAGACCACTGAATTCCATACTGTAAATCACAGCATCAGGACCAAATTTCGTGACTTAGCAGGTGAAGAACAGAAGAAGTCTAAAGAACAGGCTGATGTTCCGCAGGGCTATTTCCATGCAGAGACATGACAATGCATTTATCAGGAGGATGGGCAGTCAGAACAGCTGTCCTTGGAGAGCAGGTCTGAGTAGGAAGGTCTCATCCAGTGACCAGTGACAGCAGGAGACTGGATGGCCCAGCATACCTCCTCTTGTCCTGGGTATTACATACACTCATGGCATTTTCTGTGCCTGCTTTGGCATCTCAGCCAATGCTTGGAAGCGGGGAGGTCTGACCCATATACAAAGCTCCCTTTTCTGCTTCTAACAGTTCTCATGGTGGCTTTAAACATTTCCCTTCCCAGACACTGAGCTTTCCCTAGCCTGATACATGACATGTACTGAAAGCATGTACCTGTTTGAGAATGACAAGCCACACACAGCAGCTCCAGTCAGAGCCCCTGGACCACTACTCGCCAATGCTCTCATGTCAGTGATGATGTAGTCTCATGCCCTGAGCCTGGTTCTGCCCATGTAATTGGAGGTGAGCACCTAAAATCCCTTCTCCTTTCTCCCTGTCTCTATTTTTTTTTTCCCACTCATGCTTCTAAATTTCCAATGTTTAATTGCTTTGTGCTCCAGTGCATAAAACCTTATCCTTGTCTGCCACTGAACTAACACAACTAATTTTAAGGCTTTCTTGATAACAGACTTGAAATTAACAACTTCATTTATTAACACGTCACCTTTTTCTATTCAAAGCAGCCAAAGAACCTAAAAAAAGCACAGAACACAAGCATGTAAACCCTCTGCAATGATTTTTCCATGGTCCTGAGCACTTCCTGGGCATACATATAAACTCAGGTGCACACTGGGTTTCTTGGTCTCACGTGTCAGACTCCTCATGCTCTTCAGCTTAAGCCAGCTGCAACCAGGCAAAGCAGGTGTTAAACTCTGTAAAGTCAGGTTGGCCAAGATCCTGGAGTGCCCCTGCTTTGAATGCAGATGAAAAGAGACCTTTATATTTCCTTAAACACTGACTCCCTTTCCTGATAGTGATTTTTTAAACTGACAAGAAAAAAAAAAAAAAACCAACAACAAAAACTAAACAACCCCCTTTTTAAACTCCAGACATGTGCTGCTTTCAAAGAAACATGGGGATATGCCATAGCCCATGCACCTACGTAGGATGTGTGGGCATTATTATTAATTCTAATTGGCTCAGAATTATGGTTATCCTGTTACCCACCACACATGGGTACTCGCTGCAGATGGAACCATCACTCTGCATCTGTTTGTAGGATGCCTGGCACAATGCTACGAGACCTCTGTGAGGTACTGTAATGTGTATGTGTTAAATAGCAATAAAGAAAGCCTCTGAAAGCCTCCTCAGAGTAGAGAATTACCTTCCCAGTAGAGAGGGGAGAAATTATATGGCTGGCTCACCACAGAAAATAAAACAAAAGATAAGGAGGGATCTAAATGGAGAGCTGGGAAAATTTTACCTAACCTGAGTGATCTTGTTGGTAGTGATGAAGTCTTGTGTGTGCTCTGCCTTAAAGTATCTCCCAGTCTAGGATGGAGGCTGGCTGATGCAGGCAGTCAGAGGGCACAGAGGATGTTTCTCTCTCCTGGTAAGCTATTGTTGGCCTTCCTGACATTATTTGTCTCCCTGTTCATTTTAAAATAAAAGGCAGCAGCTGAAAAGCACAGGGTATATTGTGGGGGAGAAGCACCACCAAGCTCACCTCTCCACAGGAGTACAGTCTCACCAGTCTGGGCAAAGAAAGAACAACTTGCACTTATCCAAGACAAGGCATTCTTGTTCAAACAAAACCTCTCAAACACAGGACTGAGAGTCTTGCCCTTGGGGGCTTGAAGTGGGAAGCAGTACTGAAACCCACCACCTGACATGTTATTTATAAATGTTCACGTTTGCTGTAAGTTTTCAAGGCTACATTACAAGTATCTGCTGAGCTAGCAAGGAAATACTCCAAAACCTACACGTGCCATCACTGCTCCAGAAGTGCCACCTTCTCTGCAGTCACTGGAGCCATTTGAGTCTCCTGAAAAGAGGAGCAGCAAAGGTACAAACCCAGCAAACTGCACTCTGCATGCAAGAGTTAAGTCTCTAGAGCACAACCCTTTTGAGCTACCTGGTTGTATATCTATTCACCTAAGGTCTGTGAAAGCACAAATGGTTTTGAAACCCCATTTAACATCTCAGCAAGGGCTGAGTTAGGTGCAGAATGACAAGATCCTTTGACATCTAAGAGTGCTGGCTTTTGTGGGCTTAAGTGCCTCCCTTGGTGGCTCTTTGCTATAGTAATTTCTGGTAAGGTTTTTATTTTTCCTTTTCACATTAATGTTCCATTCCATTGTGCTCATAGCTTTCTTCATCCCTATTTAATGTCAGGGGGAATATTACCATTTCTTCTGTGTCATTAGAGCAGCTTTAATCCTCTCTGCATTGCGAGGGCAATAAATGATTATAGTTACCACATTTTTTATTTCTGCACTGCCCCTGAGCACCAGGTTTTTTGAAAAATCCCAAACAAACAAGTTTAAGCTTGAGATCTTTTAAACTCGGTGGGAGACTGTGTTGTCTGGGGAGCATTTTTCAGAACTGTGACAGATGGTGGGACCTGGACCTATGGTTTGCAATTTTATGGTCTCTGGTTAAAACTTCTGTGCAAATCGCTCGCTGTGGGTGGTGGAACAAACAGTTTGCATGAAGTGCTTCTAGATAGCGTGCCCAGATGGAGCTTCTATGGAGAGGTGAGATGTGTTAAAGTGGGGCTGCAAGCAGCTGTAGGGGGCAGCTTCCCTCTCGTGGGAGGTGGAGCATCCATCCCCTGAGTGGTGTGAATGGTGGGGATGGGGGAGCCAAGGGAACTCCGCTTTCTGTCCCACTGCTCCAACAAAACTGCGGGTACGCCTACAGCCCTGTGTGAACATGACCCAAAATACTGAACATCAACCAAGGACATGGTTACATAGCAAGACCTTCACTGGAAATAAAGTGGAATTCAAGACTTTTCTTAAAAACGTTGGGTAAAGTCTGTGTGGTTTTACCAGCATCACAGAGTGGATTTTTACAGCTACAGGCTTCTCCTGAACCTGAACTTGGATCCTTAAAACTCATCTCCCATAACAAACTGGTCCTGTGAAGAAATGAACTTCACAGAGCTGAGGAAAGGATCGAGAAGTGGGAGAAGCTGCGGAACACATCACCAATTCTATAAAACTACTTTGGGTGTATATTGTTTGCCTAAAGGACCCTTGGGCAATGAATTTCCATTAATGTTAGTGACAGGTGGCATCACATTCTCCAGATATGAAGCATTATAATAGTGTTTTCTAGAGAGACAACAATTCTGGGAAATACTGTTCTCTTAAATGTTTCACCTGCAGAGCTTCACGTGTTCACAGTAAAGATTCATGCTACTGAAAAACACAAAGTTATCTTCTCTGCACAGAGGCCAGTGAAGATACCAGGAGCATCTCAGCTACCCCAAAGAGCCTGTGCTCCCAATGGGACTGAGAAAATAGTCTGGAAAAAAGGGACGTGTGTCTGAGGGAGAACAACATGGGAGCATCCTTAACACTAGGAAAACACTGAGATCTCTTCCTGACATGCCTAGTTACATACAAACACCTTCTCTACCCATTTCCATTGTGGGAGAATTTTTAAGCTCCTGAGGAAAGACTCTCTAGTGAGCTGCAAAGAGCAAGAGAGATAATGTTAGCAGCTCTGCACAACTGCAAAGCGTGGGGAGGCCAGTCAGAGCACAGGAAGGGAAGAGGAAGCCCAGAGGAAGGGAAGCTGTTGGGAACTTGGGGTCATTCATCATTCAGGAGCAGTGACACCACACGTACAGATGCAGCTCCTGTCTCAGGCAGTTACTCAGTGTAAACCAAAGACTATGACATGATTTAGGCAGGCACTGAGAAAACCCCACTGCTTCTCAGCACAAATGCTACCTGTGAAATATTACTTAGACAGAAAAGCAGCAATAGACTAGAGGATGTTAATTTGTACCACTGTTCACAAGCATCAGACTCTCACTATTCATCAGACGCTACTCAAGGCTTCTGTTGACACTGCAGAGAGATGCCTGTGATGAAATATGTTTGTTCAGGAAATCAGAGTCACTGGCCACCCTGGGTCAGGTGGGCCTTGAACAGAGAGGCACCAGGAGCACCAGGTTTCTAAGGAGTTGAAACAGTCCTTGGATTTAATAAATCTGTGCAAGGCAGCTGAGCCATGGAAAGCTTCAGGTGTTAGATTTGCTTCCCACATGGAACACTGGGGAAACTATACTGTGTAATGGACTCTAACTGTACAATTAAAGTGAGCACGAGGATGGCTAAAGGTATAATCAACCTAATTAAGGCATCATTTATTCCAAAAGCCTCCAAGGGGAAAGGCAGGTGGAACTGTCATCTACAACAGCAGGTTGGCCAGGCAGAGGCTGCTGCCACTGGTGGGAAAAAACACAATAAAGACTTGGCCTGAAAGGAAAAAGGCAAAAAGAAAGATCCCTGGGGCACATTCCTCTGTCTCTTGGTGTGGACAAGAAGCCAGGGGTGCAATGTAAAAGCCTGTGATTTACACCTTTGGGATTGCCCTGGCTAAGCAGGTGAGGGCTGTGATTCTCTTCTTTCTGTACTGCAACCCTCTTTAGGTGCTGAATGTGGCAGAGAGGCACACACAGCTTTCCCTTTGAGTTCCTGACCCTCCTGTTAAAGATTAATTTCCTTGTGAGAGAAATTCCTTTCCATTGCCTATATCTGACATGGCAGCGAACATCTGCAGTCATAGTTCCTAAGTATTTGTTGTGATAATTCCTCTGCACTGCTAGTCCTGACAGTAGTGTCACTTGAGAGCCTTGGTAGCATTTCCAAAACATGCTTAAATGACTTTGTTGACTACCACATCTCTTTAAAGAAGAGGTGTTGCACTGATCTGAAGGTGATTTGGGATCTAGGCACATACGGAAGCCATATGGTGCATCCAGCCTTTGGAAATTGGGCCTTAACTCATGTATAGTGCAACGATGCCTCCTGTGACAGCTTTTGTCAGTGCTCTTTTAAGGTCTGATGCTTTCTTGGTGTTGCCTGTGGAGCAATAGAAGAACTGGGATGACAAATGGGGTGGGTTGAGTTGGCAGAGGTCCTCTGTGCATGGGCACTTTGCACCATCCTGATGGCACAGCTCTAGATGGGTGGCTACAAATCACTGGCACCATCCTATCAACTTCGTTCTTAAATCTGCTGTGGAAGGACTGGAGTAATGAGAAAATCATCCACTTCCTTCCTGGTCAGAATATAAGTAAGACAGCTCAGAAAACCTTTATTTCAGTGTAGAGAATTTGTCTACATTATAGTCTCCCTGGTAACTACATCAAGGCTGACAGAATTACACCGGGTCTAAGTATGGTCTGGTTTTGTCAGCTGGGAAGCACAACATGTTTCCTGAATGAGGCTGCAGGGATACAGGCCCTGATTTGGGATACAGGACCCGATTTGTGTGTGCAGTCAGCTCTGACTTGCTTGTAAAGTGAACTTGCTTCATGTCTGCTTGAGCACAGGTCACCAAGGTCCTCCTCAGAAGCATCCTCAGGCAAGAAACCAAAAGGAATTTGTGAAAAGAGACCCTAAAGAGACTTCTCCTGTTATCCTTATTGGAAAATCCTTCAAAGCAAACGTATGGGATATAACAGAAACCTGAAGAGGTATGAAAGCTGAAAGGGAGAAGGGGAATGAGGGAGAGGAGATGCAATCTTGAGGTTCACTGGTAGGAGAACACTCAATTGAATTTCAAAATCAATTCAGGCTTTAAAAGAGAAAAACAAGGGTGAAAGAGAGTGTGGAGGGGGGCTCAGCATAGGAGCATTCAGAGATCCAAGGGCCACGTGCCTATTTCTAGAAGGCGGGGGAGAAAAATGGGCTTTCAACTTCTGGGTCACTCTGTCCTTTGTCTCTCTGAATGGACAAAGACACTAACGCTTTGGCCTTCTTTAATCCTGCCTAGTCTTAGTTAAGAAGGGTTTTTTTCAAGCCTCAGTGGCTGAAGCCTGGCAGTCTACCCCTCATGAAGATTTTTAACCTTATTTCACAGCTGGACAGACTGAGGCAGTCACCTGTGCAAAGCCACACCACTTTTGGGTGGGACCCAGCTGTCTTCACACGAGCTATTCTCTGTTGGACAATGCAATGGCCCCTGTAATGATTTTCCAGTAGGATGTTCACAATTCACCAGTGAAATGCATTTCCCCAGTGGGTGGTGACTGCTTCATGGGGCACTCCCTGACCCCGTTTGCTCTTCTTGCCCCTCCTTTCAGAGAAGGGAACACACTGACAGCAGAACAAGGCAGTGCTGCAATGGGTGTGATGCTTCTCTCCAAGCACACACAGACTTGGCACCTCACCCAAGGCTTGGAGATCCTGTGACCAGCTGTTGAGTGGGCACTTTGAAATGAAGCTCATGTACTGGCATTAACACTAAACCCGTTGGAACTCCTCTTACAGCTCAGTCTCATCCCTCCTGCTGGTCCATGTTGGGCTAAAAGTTTCTAAAAGCAAGGAGGACGTGACCTCCTGCCTGAAGGAACTGAGACCTTCCCAGAACAAAACTAAGGCTCCACAATTGCCTCTCTTTGGCACTCTCTGGATGATTTTACAGTTTTTTAGCTTTTAAAAACCAGAAGGTCTGTCTAATCATGATGGTCATACGAGACTACTTACACTATCTAGTTGCCCTGCTGGTGGCTTTTGAGCAGAGCTACTGCCAGGCAGTGGTTTCTGGGCCAAGAAAATCCCTTCCTGTGGGGCAAGGATGGTCTAGTCCAGGACCTCTGTGAGCCCCAGTGCAAGTCTATCTCAGCTCCAGTCCTCAGTGAAGCAAAGGGGAGTGGTTATCCCATCAGTTCTGCCAGGCACATGCAATATGGACCGTGGGCCTCAGCTCAACCAAGATCTAGGAGGGGAAGTTGGCCACCTATGCCATAGAATGTGTCCTACTCCTGCATCACACTGAGATGCCTTTTGTTGGGAAACAGTGTTATTTTAAGAAAGCTATAAAGATGCTATTTTATGGACAAACTCTATATCTTAGGATCATGCTTCCACAAAAAATTTGTTTCAGTGCTAACAAGGACTCTTCACTTCTGCTTGGAAGCCTCCTACTTCATTTTCTAGCCATGAGATCTTATATTTATGCAGCACCAGGCACCAAGGGGAATCTCCATTTGCAGCTACTTTTTTTTTTAGCCACCTTCCTTAAAAAATAAATGTGTTATTGAAAGCTACAAAGCAACTGGCCAGGCTTTTCATGAACTTTCATTAAGCAGAAAGGACACATTCAAATGGCCTACTGGACAAGCAAAGGACCAACTCTCTTTAAGAAAAGTTACCCTAAATGCCCCAGCTCCTTTAGTTAATTTTATCATAAAGGGTTCAGTAGGCTTTACTTATAGCATCTCTGAGATGAAACTAATGCCAATGGAACAGATACAATAAAAACAGACAAAGCGAGCTGAAGTATTTCAAGACTGTTTTTCCCTCCAAATGAAAACTCAGGTTTGATCAAAAGTAGGAAGTTGGTGATTTTGAGAAGAGACCCTGATTTTCCCATGCAAAAGTAGATGGGGGAAAAAGTTTTACTGCTAAGTCAGAATGTTAAAAGACAAGTGCTGGGATGGAGTCAGTCCTCCTCCCCTGCTCTGCATCATGAATTGCTCTAAGACTGCTGCCAGCATCCTTTGCACCTAGCAGAGGTGTTGCAAGGGCAGTCAGTCAGAGCAGCAGGGATAAATCTGAGGTGAGAGGTGGGGAACACGGGGTCAATGGAAACGTCGCCAGCGTTCGCGCTCAGCCGTGGGTGGGATGGTTTGTGACTCCCAAAGCCCCATCTCCTGAGAAAAACACACTGTAACAGCATTTACCTTGCACCTGGACAACTGCATCAGGCTCAGCAGTGCCCCATAATCCTCCTCCTGACTTTTTCTGTGACCCTGAACCTGCAGGAGCAGACCCCAGACCTGCACAGCCTGAGGGCACACACACTGTGGAGGGAGCACTCCCAGCGTGTCCTAATCCCTCCTGCCACACCCTTCTCAAATCCCTAGCACATCCCACCCCGGCATGTGCACACACACGCACCCCCACACACTAATCCCTCCATTAGCTAAATCCTGGCTTTTTACAGCAGCGTTCTCATGCACAGCCCTCCTTATCACTCCACTCCCAGACGCTGGGGCTAATCTCTCTCGGCGTGCCACACGCAGCCGCTCGCTTATCTCCCCTCTCTTCTACACATGCACACTTTTTTACACGGAGAATAATCCTTCTCAGTGTCACGTACCTCGAAATCCTCCTTACAACACCCCCTCACACACTGAGCAATCCTTTCCAGAGTCTCGCACACACGAGCCCTCCGAGAGCATCCCTCCACACGCATGCACAGCCGCATGCAGCATCCCACAGCGGGCTTCAGGAATGGTTTTGTGCCACACACTCCCTCTCTTATCCCCCTTTCCAAAACTCATATTCTCCCCTAAATCCAACACATGCATGTGAACTTGCCACTATTGCAGTAAAACCAGCAGGTTTTAAAGTGAAATAAACCAATGCAGAGGAGGTATTTGGGTAACTGTCCTGGAAAATGGAGAGCAGGTCTCATGAGGAGAGATTTAAAAGATCTGGCATGTGAAGCAAAGGCTGAGAGAGGCTGGGTTGTTGTCTATAAAAACATCAGAGGGGCAAACACTAGAGAAGAGCTATTGATGCTAAAGGACAACATTGGCAGGAGAACAAGTGAGAATAAACTAGTCTTGAACAAATGCAGGCTGTAAACCACAGAAAGATTTGTAACTGTGGGAGGAGAGCAGCTCGGGTATCACTTTCCACAGGGAGCACTGGAGCAAAACTAGAGCTGGTTTCACCTACCGCATCCTTTTTGTCTGAGAGCATGTCTGGTGTCGGTGACCCTGAGGTCCCTTCCCATGCTCACTGTACAGCTTGGGCTCGGAGTTGCCCCCTCTCACAGCAGCATGCTACTTCTATCAGAAGAGGTCAACAGAGCAAAACCACTTTTTTCCTTGGCTTTGTCTCCCTATCTGCAGTAGAGGGGTAAGAAAACTGGCTCCTGCCCTTCGTGCCTCGGAGGGGTGAGTCTCATCCAACAACCTTACATCCACCCATTGCCTCCACAGTTCTCTGCCTTGACTTGCTAACAGGTAAGGCACCAAAACTACCCTGCCCCTTTCTTTCCTTTTTGACTGTAACACTCACAGCACTGGAAGAGAGGCTCAGGAGAGCTGCCTGCTCGGTGCAGGAGACGCAGGCACAGCCCCCCGGGAGCTATTTTGGTCCCTGTGCCGTGCAGAATCCACTCTCCCTTTCCCCCAGCACACGGTTACGCTGCTGGAGTCTCCCGCCTCCGCTGCTGGGCTGTCTCCAGAGACACCAAACACCTGACACGTCTGAGAGGAATTACATGTCTGCAACATGGATACAAAAACCACAGGGAAATGACTGTTCCGTGGACTGCGAGCGCTGCCACGTGAGCCATTATCCTTCCAGGAGCAGGAGTGCCTGATGCTTCCCTTCCCTACTTCCCTTCCCTAGATGTGGGTAAGGCAGATTAAGGGGATGTTGGCTGAGAGTGTGAGAGGAGAAGCAGCTATGAAGGTCCCTACCATTTGCATAAAGATGAAACAATCTGTTTGAAAGAGGTAGAGAAAAGCAAGACATTTGAAAGTTTCTCTATACCTCACCTTATCAAACATGGAGCTCTGCCCCATGGGACTGAGCAAACTCTGCTTACGTTGGAGTCAATGACTTAAAAAAACCCTTGGTCTTAGTAAACAGAGAATGGCATTTATTAAAGTCTCTTTGTCATTTATTTCATCACAATGTGAGGGTGACCAAGTGCCCACTGGGCAGAGATGGCTGCAGATGGAGGAGGAGAATGGAGATGCACAAAGCACCTGGCAGAGCTGCCAGAAGCTATTGCAGCGATACTGCTAGAAGCTGAGAGAGCAAAGGGGAAAGGAGGGAGGGAGGGCAGGAAGACTGTCTCCCCATTCAGACTTTGAAAATTGTTTGTTTAGGAAGTTCACCTAATTTGTTGAAATTACAGATGAGTCTCTTCTTTATAACTATGAAACACAGAAGAGAACATGAAAGGAAAACCTGGCAAATAGAGCTACCAATTTACTTTCTCCTCTTAACAAGCCACCCCCTAAAAAGCACTAATAATTTTTTTTTTTTTTTTT
>NW_008586434.1:0-4298 GCF_000691845.1 Merops nubicus | reverse complement strand
GCTCGGGCTGCGCCGGACCCCGCGGCCGCCGCTGCAGCAGGGCAAAGTTTGGATGAAAGTTCGTGCTTTAGGGAACGGTGTTCCTGGGGTGGGGAGTGGGGGAGAAGTGGAAAAGTCCCTTGATTCCCGTGTAACCTGAGAAAATAGTAGTTATAAGTGTTGCCGTTTTCAGCACTTTTCTTCCCTGTTGCAGCCAGAGACAGTAGAACTAGCAGTAAAATGCTAGTTGGTCAGTTTTCTAGGGTGTAGTGAAGAGATAAGATTATATTCCCGCTAATTTGCTTTGTTTGCACAACTTTTGTTAACGTTATTGAATGAAATTGTATACACAGCACAGTTACAGAGAGAATGCAGGTTTGGACTCTGATCGGTTTGTACTTTCCAGGTGGTGGTTGTTTTAGCTCTGGATGTTAATGTAAAACAGCATTAAAGAGATCATAGAATCCTTTAGGTTCAAACAATGCATTGCTTCCAGCTGGTAAGACAGAGCTGCAGGTTAATCTCTCCATTTGTGTTCTTACGATTAACAGCTAAGCAGTTGTGACATTTAGAACTCAGCACTGCAAACTCGGAGGAAACAACGTTTTTCTAGATGAGATCTTTGGTGGTCTTCTGATCGTGAAGCACACCTGAAGAGGTGTGAAAATGCGTGTGTTGATCTTGATTGACAGTGTGTTCAGAAATGAACACAGCAATTGTGTATGTGTACAGAAAGTTCTGATAGGTTTTTTTGCATGTCAGTTAAAGAGATAAAGCTTGTTGCACTAGTCTTTGTATGGCCGTTGTGTGAAGTGAGGCATAAATTTGGTAAGAGATCAATCCCCTTGTATTCTGACTGGCTGACTGCTTCTTAATAGGTATGTCAATTATGGCTGTGGCTATAGGTCTGACACCAGACACAGCAACATCCCGTGTACTGTAGGTGTGGTCACATTCAGGAGAAGCAGTTGGGTGGGGGAATAGCGTGATTTGTTCCATATGCAATTTACACAGATTCTTGAACGTTGTCTCTGATACATTCCCTGAATTGCAGACTAGCTCTATAGCTCTAAAATGCAATTGTAATCACAATAATAGTTTCCTGGGGAAAACACTCAGCCGAGGCCTTGAATCTTAACAAAAGATGTCCCTTCTGGGGAGGGGTCAGGAGAACAAAACCCATCTGTTTGTCCCTATGACTTGGTGCTGAGTTTTCATCCTACAAATTGGATTTGAAATATGGCTAACATTTATACTTCGTTATCTACTATTGTGCAAAGTGTGGAGGTGGGTCTGTAGTCAAACCATCATGAATTGGTCTTTTCAGTTACACAAACGTTGGTGACTTCTGCCAGATGCAGGTGACTGCTGCAATAAGTGAGAGAATGGGATGGATGGCCTACACCTCACCTCAGTCCTCACTCCTTGTGTCTTTCTCAGCACAGACTGCCAGATTTTCACCCAGCCTCTGTGTCTGCTCCAGCCACTAGATTTTTATCAGCAGTGATGAGCTTTGCTATTTTCAATTGTTTGTGCATCCTGCTTCCAACAATGGCATAATTATATTAAATATTTTTGCAATTTGGCTCTAACAGTCTTAATATTACAGTCATTAAAAACTGGATTTTCAAAGTCCAGATATCTCATCTACATACCTTCTGGGCTAAAACTTGCATCACTATGCTTGTGTCATTTTAGTTGCAAAAGAGTAGGGTAATGTGTCAGTCTTTTCACTGTTGGCTCAAACTAATACATGGGAAATCCCCTAGCACAACCAGGTAGTGCACCAGGTCCATCTGCATGAAATAAGGACTGAGATGGAGAGGTCCCAGTTCAAAAACTTCAGTTCCTGTCTCTGGACAGGCTAGCGGTAACATCTAAATAACAACTGTGACCATTGTAGTTCAGGAACTTCAGGGTCCTTTTGAATTTTTGACTGAAGAGTGCTAAGCAAATGCTTACTCCTAACTGAGGTGTTGCACTTACTTCTCTATAGGTTAGAGCACTTAATCACTAACAGTCTGTATGCTTTTATGAATGACCTCAGGGCATGTGAGTCAGCTGAGGAGGTTTGTTGGATCAGTAGAGGTGCTACCCTGAGCAGAAAATGAGAGGTAGCAAAACTGTGGGCCCGTGGGGAGGAGGAACAGCAGTTATTCCAATGACTGTGTGAAACCAAAGTCTGCTCTGATAAAAGTCACTGTAATTGCAGTCAAGTCTTTATTTAATCCCAATGGCTCAAGCACTGTACAAGGAGTGAAAATTATGATTATTGATAGACACAGATAACTGAGTTTGGATTTCTTACCTTTGGCCTGTTGCCCGTCTCTCCACCGTGCTTCTCAATGTATTTTAATTTCATAAACTTAGTGGTCATGCAGCACAGAATTAGTTAGATAAATTGGCTCCAGTGCTGTGAAGGTTGTGAAATTTTACCACTCCCAAGAAGTTAGTAGAAAGTGGTTAGTGGGATGGGAGAATGAAAGGCTATTAGTCAAAGAACACCCTCTGGGGTTAAAGGGATGCCCATCTAAGTTGCTAGCATATCCTGCAGCCCAGCTGAAGTGCCTCTACACCAATGCATGTAGCCTGGGCAACAGTCAGGAAGAGCTGGAAGCTACTGTGCTGCAGGAAGGTTATGACATAGTGGCCATCACTGAAACTTGGTGGGACGAATCCTGTGAGTGGAGCATAGCTATCAGTGGCTACAAATTGTTCAGGAGGGACAGGAGTGGAAGGAAGGGTGGTGGTGCTGCCCTTTATGTTAAGAAATTGATGGATTGTGAAGAGCTGTCCCGTAAAAATAGTCACGAGAAGGTTGAAAGCTTAGGGGTAAAGATCAGAAACCAAGAAAAGAATTGATGGATTGTGAAGAGCTGTCCCGTAAAAATAGTCACGAGAAGGTTGAAAGCTTAGGGGTAAAGATCAGAAACCAAGAAAAGAAAGGGGACCTTGTGGTTGGTGTATACTACAGGCAACCTGATCAAGGGGAGCTTATTGATGAGGCCTTCTTACTCCAGCCACAAGAGACATCAAGCTCACAGGCTCTTGTCCTACTGGGGGATTTCAGCTACCCCAATATATGCTGGAAAAGCTGCACGGTGAGCTGTAGGCAATCCAGGAGGTTCCTGGAGTGCCTTGACAACAACTTCCTGAGGTGGGAAATAGACACCCCTACTTGAGGGGATGCAACACTAGACCTGATGGTCACAAATGCTGGTGAGGTCATCAGGGACATCAAGACAGGAGGCAGCCTGGGCTGCAGTGATCATGCACTAGTGCAGTTCACGGTCCTATGGGGTATAAGGGAGTTAAAAAGCAAAGTAAACCCCCTAAATTTTAAGAAAACAAACCTGCAGCTTTTCAGGGAGTTAATCACTTAGAATCCCTGGGAAACAGTCCTCAGAGACAAGGGAACAGAGCAGAGCTGGCAAATTTTTGAGGAAATTTATCATAGAGTGCAGGAACTTACAATTCCCAGCTGTAGAAAATCAGGTAGGGAAGGAAGGAAACTAGCATGGCTTAGTCAAGACCTGCTGGCCAGACTAAGGGACAAGATGAGACTGCACAAGCAGTGGAAGCAGGGACAGGTATCCTGAGAAGAACACAGGGACACCACCCGGTTGTGCAGGGACAAGGTGAGGAAGGCCAAGGCGCAGCTCCATAGAAAGAGAAATACAACAGATATCTGCTATGGGAATTTCCTCTGCATTTTTCCACAGAAAGAAAGATTGTTCCTCTTACAAGTGAAGACTTGCATAGAACAACTCATCTATAGCTTTCCTGAGATTTACAAAACAGAAATGAGCAACAATTGCATGTACAATTAATTTTTTTTGACTGAAGAAAATAGATGTACAAGGAGGTACTCCACTTAAAACCCAGACTATGATGGGTTTTTAGTTGTATCAGAACATGAAATCTGTTTCCAAAAAGCATAGTAGGCTGACATAAACTCAGACTGTGAGAACTTAATGTTCACAACTCTGTGGGCCCCGATGAGATGCACCCCACAGTGCTGAAGAAATTGGCTGATGCAGTTGCCAAGCCACTGTTGATAATATTTGAAAAGTCCTGGCAGTCAGGTGAGGTCCCTAGTGACTGGAAGAAAGGAAACTTCACCCCTCTTTTTAAAAAGGGTGAAAAGGAAGACCCTGGAAACAACCATCATATCAGCCTCACCTCTGTGCCTGGGAAGATCGTGGAGCAGATCCTCCTAGAATAAATGCTAAGGCATACGGAGGACAGGAAGGTAATTCAGGACAGTCAGCACGGCTTTACCAGGGGCAAGTCCTGCCTGACCAATCTGGTGGCTTTCT
>NW_008586433.1:18599-30892 GCF_000691845.1 Merops nubicus | reverse complement strand
TTATCCCGTCCCCACATGCCAGGGGAAGGGGCTGTGAGGAGCCCTGCTGCAGCGCTGGACCCTCAGGTGGTGGTTTAGAGCGCAGCAATGGGTGGCAAAAGCGGAGGTTAGGGCTGGCAAAAGTTACTGCGATGGGGAATGCTGGATGTGAGCCGCTACTAGGCATTCTCTCTGAGCGCGGATTTACACATTGGAAACGGAGACGTTTAGAGTTTTCCATAGTAAAAACCGGGGAGACTGAGGCGCGGTGTAGCACTAGCCACAGACTCTTTCACTGGGTGACGCTGGTCCGGCCAGAAGCGCTATCGTATCTCAGGCTTGCCTCCTGTTCTTTGGGAAGCCAAAAGACAGACGTTTTCACATCGTCGGTAGCAGAGCTTCCCACAAACCTATCCCACGGCCTGGAGAGGTGGAGCAGGGCAAGGGAGTAGCACTTGGAGTTTCTCACCTAAGCTACCTTCTGGGCAAGGTCCTACCTCCAGGCTGTGGGACCCTGTTGGCCAGGTGCACCACAGACTAGCTCAACAGCTTCTTCACTTGCCTCCCACTACTGGGATAGGCAATGTGATCATGGGCTGTATCAGAAAATCTCCAGATATACAGCCACAAGAAAGACAGGCCTGTTAAACAGGTTGTTTGTTACTGACCAGGACAGTCTTTGTTCGCTATCTCTGAATGCATTTTGAAATTTTTCTAAAGACTGCTACAGGTGGATGTTTATTCTCCCTTTGTGAATAATCAAATAACACAACAAATACAGCTCCATCTGACCAAGCTTCTTCTTTGGTTCCTTTATAACATACTCCAGATATATCTGAAGGCACTTTCTGAATAAATTAATCTTACGTATCTATTCATATGTAAATACATATGTCTTACTAACTTGAAGTTCCTTTTACTAATTGCTTACTGACTTAATAGCTTTACTACCTTGTGTTTTCTAGACAAGAACTCTGGACATTTTACATTTTATTTGTCTTTCTGAATATTGTTATAAGGCTGTTATGCCTCTTTCTTATAGAAGAACATCCTCTTCCAGTTCCTTTTTTAATTCTGACAGACATTCTGATAGCAGCCATAGATCTCCACGTGTAACCCTACCCAGTTTACGTAACACATGCTATTATCTCTGCTAGCTTCTACTTTATCTCTAATTATTAGACATCTGCTCCTCTTTCTTCTGCAGCCAAGTTCAATACCTCAGAAGTAATGAAAACCTTGTTGCTGTCATACTTGCTTTCTTTGTGTAGTCTTCCTTAAAAGTGTAAAGAATATGTGTGTGGGTATATGTACGTGCAAGCTATTTTCAGATCGTTCACAGCTCATTCTCTGGTATTTTCTTCTGAACCTTGCTTTTATTGAGATAATACAAAGGAAGTTTCACAGAAAAAAATGTGTAGATCTATTTCCTGGTAAAGCCAGCTTGAATCTCTTTTTACTGTTATCATCTCATCATTCTTTAAACAATTTTTAAATCCACCCAGTTAAACCCACTAAGCCTTCCTTTTTGGCTTCTTCTTTAATCCTTTTCATATGCACATTATTTTTCCTCTATTTTCTAGGTCATCAAACTGAAGAGTTAATTTCTTATTCATTTTCTGGGCTTTGGAAATTACAGCAAAAATTTCCTTTCTGTTGTCTCTCTGCTGTGTCTCAACTGTTAGAACTTCCTTGCTTAAATCCCTTTTCTCATGTGCTTTTTGTTGAATGAACTCTCTCGGCACCTATTTTAAATGTAGGTACTTGATTAAAACTCCTTGTTTACAATAACTGCTTTAGGATGGAATATCGTCAAAACAAATAAACTGACATGGTCTAGGCCAAGCCATTTTTTGCTCAAGAGATTGCTGAGGTAAAAGCAATGTGTTCTGAGAAATTCTGCCTAAAGAAAAAATACAGTTATGTCATATTCGAATTATTTTTTACATTTGAACATCATGAACATCCTATTTGTGCCGATATCCAGTCTCAGTTTTCAGTTTGGCTAACTTAAAACTGTCTAGAAGTTCAAGTTACCTGGATATCCAAGCATACAAGGCCCCTATTTCAATGGAATTCAGAATTAGTTAGCAGAGTTAAACACTTCGCTTGCCAAGTGTTGATGGATCATACTTGCAGCTTCTTGTTGCTGACCTGTAAGAGCAGCCTCTGATCCCATTTCAGCAACACAAGTGGCAATGCATTCCCCATTTCCCCTTATGTCTTTCCTCTTGTTCAAAACAAAACAACAGTCCTACCCTCAATCTGGACGAAAATCTTCCTGTCATGTACAGCTTCACACAGGGTAGCTGGTGTGTGCTGTTCAGTAAGCTCTGTGTTTCATATCACTTGTAGCTCTTTATAAAGGCAGGTGAAGCAGTTATCACAGTTAGAAACAATCCCTATACTAGGTGGCCTAATAAGGTTCAATCAAACAAGTTTATGAAGATCTGCATTATGCACAGCAGAAATCTGTCGCAAGAAAACAGCCCTGGGTACATGATGAGCTGACTGGTTGGTAGGTAAGGGGAGAGCAGTGAATGGTCTTCATCTTCAGTAAGACTTTTGACTTTCTCCCATTACACCCTCAGTGACAAACTGATGAAGTATGCGCCATTTAAGTGGATAGTGAGCTGGACTGGATTTGGCTGAACTGCAGAGCTCAAAGGGACGAGATTAGCAGCACAGAATGCAGCTGGAGGCCGGTCATGAGCACTGAGCACCCTCAGCATGTTTACTGATAATGCAGACTGGGAGGAGCAGCTGGTATACCAGCTGGTTTTGGTGCCATTCATAGGGACCTTGTCAGGCTAGAGAACTGGGCCAAGAGTGATCTCAAGAACTTCAGCAAAGGGAAGTATAAAGTCCTGTACCTGGGGAGGAATAACCCCATTACTAGTACATGCTCTGGGCCAACTGACTGGAAAGGAGCTTGACTGAAAAAGACCTGGGGATCTTGGTTCACACCAAGTTGAACATGAACCAGCAATGTGGCCTTGCTGCAAAGCTGGCCAACAGCCTCCTGGGCTGCATTAGGAAGAGCACTGCTGAAATGGAGGGAGGTGAACCCTTCCCTCTGAGCAGCACTGATGAAGCCGCAGCTGGAGTGCATGGGCTCCTCAGTGCAACAGAGACATGGACATAGTGGAGTAAGCCCAGCAAAGGGCCAGTAAGATGACTAAGGCAATGGTGCATCTTTTGTATGAGGAGAGGCTGAGAGAGCTTGGACTGTTTAGCCTCAAGAAAGCTCTGGGTAGAACCCTATAAGTGTGTATGAATATCTGAAGGAAGGGTGCAAAGAAGATGGAGAGAGATTTCTTGGTGATGCCCAGTGAAAGGACAAGAGTCACTAGGCACAAATTGAAATACAGGAAACTCCATTTAAACATAAGAACAAACTTCTGTGGTGAGGGTGGTCAAACACTGGAACAAGTTGTTTATAGAGGTTGTGTGATCTCCATCTTTGAGGTATTAAAAATCTGATTTAACAAGTCCTTGAGCAACCTACTCTAGTTGACTGCTGAGCAAGAAAGTTGGACTAGATGTTCTCCAGAGGACCCTTCCAACCTTAAGTATCCCGTGATAGATGGTTTGAGTTTGTTTCTAATTCCTTAAAATCTCATTCAGATATGACTGAAGTTTAAAATTTTGGAAATTATCATGATCAGTGTCTAGCTTGCATTTCTCAATGTGATTTGGTCACTGTGCTAGCATCATGCAGACTCTGCACCTTACCCTCCTGCTGGCCAGCACTTGTCTCCCTCCATGCTCACTATTCAGACCCATCAATAAAACCCTGAGATTTCCTGGTGAAGTTATTCTGGCTTCCAAAATGACATACTCTCCAGCTGGTACATTTGTGCTGACGCAAGGCATGCAAGGACTTCTTATACCAACGAAGCATTGTGACTGATCTATGAGCTGCACACCCACCATGCAATTGTCCCTACATCAATGACTGCTTTCACTGTTTTCCTGTTAATTCCGCTGCCTCTGCTAGTGACTGGAAGTCCCTGGTGTGTCAGCAAAATGCCTGCTTTTCTTGTAGTCTGCCTTTTGACACAACTAGATGGACAGGACTTCACATGACTTTGGTGCTGCTACTCAGTTTAAGACCCAAATTTCTACAGCCAGAGCAGGAAGGGATACTTGAGGAAACAGGCTTTTTTTTTTTTTTTTCAAGAATAAATAAATATGGAAGGAAAATGTAAGGCTCATGGAAGCCACACTCCAATGTAAAGCCTAAAAGCCGAGATAAGAGACAGTGCTTGGTGAAGAAGAAAAGACAGTTTGTTTTGTCACAAGAGACAGCCTTAAGGTTAGTGGCCCAAGCTTCTTGTGCACACCTTACAACATTTGTGCATTCATTATGGACAGCATACCAAGCTGGGATGCTGCTCTTAGCAGCCACGTAAGCCTGCAGTGAAGGATACCAAGAACAGAGACATGGGCCAAGTCAAAACTATTGTGGTACAGAACCCCTTAGGGAGCTCACTGAACACACAGCTAATTGAGGAAGGGAATTCATTGTAATAGGGCTGGCGTATTTACCTGGTGATCTTATTTACTTTCTCAAATTTTCTACCTCAGCATTCCTTGCCTTTTCTGCTAAGGATTCTCCTGTCAAATTGTATCTACCAGCTACTGGTGGAAGGGAATATTAAGAGTATAGTAGGAGTACTGAAATGTCAGTATTCAGCAAAAGTCCAAAAAGTCAAACCCAAAACTTTCACAAAGCAGAAGCAAAGCAATTGCAAAGCAGTGAGTGAGCATGTTCAAATTTATGGAACACAGTTGCCTTAAACCAATAATGTGCAGTATCATTGGAGTAAACCCAAAACACTTTAGATGACTCTTAGTGACAGTGGAACCAAATGAGTGCATGTGTATTTTCAGTAAATATTTCTATAGAAATTGAACTTTCTGATTTTCATCCAGGAAATCTAAGACAGCAGCCTCAGTCCATGTGCAGCTCAGCACATCACAGTGATGCCAGACCTTCTGTGCATGTGCTAGCCAGAGTACCTGTGAATATGTGCTAAACTGGACGTGTCCAGAGCACACTGCACTTACTGCATGTATACAGGCTGCCCGCAGACCACAAGTGCTGCATGTCCGTAACATGCCAGACTCATTGTTCAGGAACTCATGCTACACATGGTTATGCAGAGGTCCAGCAGGCTCTGTGCATGTATATGTTCTTTAAGCTCTATGTATTTTCCATCCACCTGTATGTTCGACATGTATGATAGCTACCCAAGGAATCCATTTGTCTCTAATATCTGGAAATGTCATGGAAAAAAATAAAGCACTGTCACTGACTTTGTGCTGAATTCAAGAAATGGGATGAAACTTTGCCCAGCAAATGAAGAGACCGTATGAGACCCTTAATGTTTTTAGCAGGAGACTGCTAAATTAGAGTTTTGTGGTTTGGTGGATATTTCTGCTATTTTTTTCTGGTTACAGGGTTTTTGTCTTTGGAAACACCTCTGCAACCAGAGCTGCTTTGTCTCTGTTGACAGAGTTGGCTTTGTAACTCTGTTAATGACAACAGTATAGATGGGAAGGAAAGCACGGGCTTTTTCCCAAACAACATTGATGTAAAATACTGTCTAGAGAGATCACCATGGAGAAGCACTTCTTTCATTTTATGTATTCAAAACAAGGTGGGACCTAATTTGACATAAACCTTATTTACTGTTCCACCACAGTTAGCAAAGCCCATTGTATCAGGTTCATCTCTTATTTCCAGTACATTACCCAGCATGAAAAGACCATGCAGCAGGAAATACTTAATTTTGTATAGCTCGCTGCAGACTGAGCACCCCAAATAATGCCAAAATGCCGAGACAGGCACAGCTTTCCAGAAAGCTGGCACCACCTATTTCTCTCCTGTCTCCTCTTTAAGAAGCTTTTAACTCAGGGTGAATGTGATATGAGGTTAACAAAAACCTGATATTCAGCCCTGAAATTTTCTTGCATCCAGTGTTCACAGTATGACTCAAAACTACAATATTTTTCTTGTAGTTTAGCAAATACTTACTGGAAATAGTTGGCTACCATTGATTGTCTCTCTGTTTCACTTGTCCACAGTACCCAGTATTTTAGGTTGCTCTTTAGATATGAAAGAATCTTTTCATCTGCCCTAAATGTACAGTCTGGGTTTCTGACAGTGAGAAATCTGCAATACAGAGAAACAACACATATAAAAATAGGTTATTGCACAAGATAGAAGAGTTTTTGAAAATCTGACCCAATATTTACACAGATTTTATGATGTGACATTGCACCTCACAGTATACAATGGCAGCTCCATGATATGCTGCAAAAAAATTACCAGCAGGCAATCTACCAAACGTGGCACAAGGTATTCTGGTTTGGCCTCCCATAATGCCAGACTTCTTTTGCTGACAAAAGCCTCATGCTCTGAGGACATACTGCATCTTGAAAAAACAGCCAAATGTGAACACACCCTGCCAAAACCGCTATGTCAGTACCACATGCCCGCACAAGTTCTGCCACTAAAACTTTCTAGTTCAAACAAGGCCAGTGGCAGCAACAATGGTGTATGTGTACGCCGCCTCGGGGCTCCTTGTGAGCTGGCATCCTGCTGGCTGCTCACACAGTGGCAGAAGTGTAAGGGCTGACATGAGAGCCCAGCTGCCTTTCTCCTCACCAGCACCCAGGCCAACGTGCATTGTAACCTCTATCTGCTTCACGCTCCTGTGGCTGGCCTTGTTGGAACAAGGCACTGGCAGAAGTTCTGCTTACCTTGAACTCTTGATTCAGTGGATGGTCTGCAGAGGACTTCTTCATAGGTTCAGTTACTCTGGCATTAAACAACATTTCTCATAAGGCTGCAGTGCAACCGTCCATCTTACTTTGCTTACTCTGACCTTATGACCCGCAGTCCCCTCTCTGCAGTACTGTGCCAATGCAACAAACCCAGCTTCCAGTAGGTCAGTCTCTGCTAAATGATAACAAGAGGCCGTCTACACTCTTCTGGAGAAAAACAAGATCTTTTTCACTCTTCTCAGACCGATCAGCAACACAAGTGTACTATTAGACACAACTGAGGCATGTATGCGCTTTGCTTTGGCTGCTGTAAGAGGAACTTTAAAATTTTTGGCAAAAGATAATGTACTGCAGTGACAGTCATTTTGCAAATAAAACACTAACAGGAAAAAAAGAAATATCACAGATAATTACTGAACATTTTTAATTTCTTTTGCTGTCACAGAACTCTCCAACTGTAAAAAAGATGAAAAGTAGGGAAGGACTAAGAAGGTTGTGAACTTAAGCCCAGTATTTCCTGCAAGAGGAGTGGTATGGCTGCCCAAACTGGGAAAGTGAGGGAAATTGAACTTTCAAACTCACAGAGAACAGGAATTCACAGAAAATATGATTTCAAGTGTGGGCATAATCTTCTCCGGGGAAGCTGTGATTTGCTGGAATAGTATGAAAGTGAAAAGAAATTAAAGATAAGACTAGCTGAAAGGTAAAATCAGCTCCTAGGGTAAAAATCACTTTAAAACATACCTTTAATCTACCAGAGTCAAATGCTTAGAAACAATCAAAGTGACCACAACAGCATGAGTACAGTTCTTACTCTCCAAATTTTTATAGCTGTAAAGATACATGTATGTACATGGAATTATAAAAATCCTTACATTAATATTTTATGCAGGTGTTATTAAATTTTAGGTAATTTCAGGTATGAAATAGTTCAGATTGCCAAAGACAAGAGTTTGGAAGGTTTACATTCGCTAGGATCTGAAATTTAATTTTCACTGAGCTGAACTGCATTTCCTGCAAATGTGAAATTGAAGAGTTCAGTTCCTACTATCATGATATCTGGCTTTGAATGGTATTTTACTAACAGAGTTCATCCAGGATACAACTTCAGTCATATTTTTATTCATTACCGTAAAATAAGAAGATGGAGTTTGTTAATGAAATGTGCTGATGACATGAAAGTGGGAGACATCATTAATATGGAAGGGGATGGCAGTGTGATACAGGAAGACCTGAATAACCTTGAGAACTACAGTAATAGAAATGGAATGCAATTTAATAGTGTAAATTGCAAGCTTGTGCCCTTTTGAACTAATACAAATTTCTGTCATAAGTTGCAAGGTCATCAGTCCAGAAACAGAAATATGCAATTTGTGCCTGGAAGTGTGAGTTAACCACTGACTTCAAATGTTAAGGGGATGTGAAAAAGGCGCATTTGATCCTTGGGTTTACTGGGCAAGATAGGTCCAGCAGTCAGTGTGAGTGAGTGTGGCTGGAGGGGGGAGTGTTGAGAACCCCCTGGAGCTGGGTGCCACCCAGAGCATCCATGTTCAGGAGAGAAGGATTGAGACAGGGAGGGGTGCTGAGAAGGGTGGTGAGACTCATCAAGGGACCAGCCTGTCATGGTGTAAGGCTATAACAGCACAGCTTGTTTACTGAGCCAAACTGAAGAGTGAGAAACTCCATTTTATATCTCCAAAGAATGTGAAAGCTATATTAAAGTTGTATAAAAAGAATGGGGTGAGGTAGTTGCCCAAAATAGCTGGAATTGAGACCCAGTTGTCCCAATCAGTATTCCTGTGAAAAACTTTTAAGTGATTTAGTAGCCACTTTTTTATCCCCAAAAAAAAAAAAAAAAAAAAAAAAAAAAAAAAAAGAAGCAAATGTAAACAGTTGGTGAGCCAATTCTTTGGGGTATTTTTTGTAATATGAATAGCAGTACCAGTTCCAAGGACAAGATGAATCCATGTGGAATTTTGTATTTCTAGTTACAGAACTAAAACCCCAAATATCCCTCAGGTAACACTGAAGTTCTTAGAGCATTACTTTTTCTAGCAGATCCCTTGCTGTAAAGATTGCCTTAGTCAAAGGGATTGCCATTTGAAAGCTCAGGAAAAAGGCAGCACAGCACTGTGAGCCTTGAAAAGAAAACAACTGTTTTTGCTCTGTTGTGTGTCTCTGTGTGTGTGTTTTCTCTCTTATGGTTTGTTGTGCAACAGCAATAATCTCTATTGCTTTGTAGTATACTCACAATAAATGGCTTTTTAGATTGATTACATGCCTCAGCTTTGCTTTGGCTATTAATCAATCTCAGCAGCTGTTTATTGCTTTGTACATTACAAAGCAATAAAGATTTTCCCTTAAAGAGCTGTTAATGCCTCATGGAAAAGTTTGAAAACCATTATTTTTAGAAATAGTGCTGCTGATATGTAATTTTCTGGCTTTTCTTTCTTCCTTCCGTGTTATTTTAAGAGAGCGCAGTGCTTGTGAAACACACAACCATGTGTCTACCATCTTTGTTGCTTTTTGGGATTTCTTTCTGTTGCCTCACACATCTTTCCTAAATTGCTAAACATGGTGCCTCATTGCCGACAGTGTTTTCTGTAATGATCTGGATTCGTCCTGAGTCAGCAACGGATTCTGCCTATAAAGGTAACATCCCCAGGACATCTCAGCATCAATACTATTCCTGTTCTTCCTCGTGTTTTTTCATCAAGTAATAGTTTTAGGACTTGCCTACACTGAAAAATGAACCAGTAAAATCTGGCAACTGTTTATGAATGTATACCTCCCTGTGTGGACATTTCTATTCTATGATAAATAAGCTAAGAAAAAAGGCATTCTTTGTTATTTTGGAAGAAGAACCTCTCTGTAGGGAGGGATACTATCCTACGCACAAAAACGTAATTCTACCTGTAGAATTACATTGGCAAAAATCCACTTTAATTTCTGGCAGCAGCTACACCTCAAATATTCGTAGATATTTGAGTGATATTCATGTGACCTTACAACTGTCATAGGTGTACTCTCTTCATGCTTGCGCCAAGCCCACCTCCTTTAGCAACCCTGTTGGCCTGCTGAGCACCACCTCCAAAGAAAGGCTGGGCTGATCTGTATTTTTGCAGCTGCTGTTTTTCATCATTTCTTGTATTCTACAACCTGCCCCTCAGCACAGATAAGAAGAACTGGGTGAAATAATTATTTTTCCTTCTGTCCTTGTCCCTGCACTTATTCGCCCAGCAAACTACAATCTGCCCCATCATTTCTGTCTTAGTGTACAGGAGACTTATTGTCAGTGTTAAACCACAAGCTCAGATTTTGCAAGCTTTTCTGTGGTCTCCTGTCAGTGCAGTCTTCAGTTATGAACACCATTCTAGTGGTGAGAAGCTAGGTTATATTCAGTCATCTACTTTTTCTACTTAAAAGTATCAAAAAAGCCCAGATTGTGAACAAAATTTTGTAATAGTTACCCTTTCCTTCAAAACTGGACTGTTATCTCCCCATAGATACTAAGACTACTCATCAGCCATTGATTGATGCTGAACTTGGTTCCAGTCTCATTCTCATTAATAACAAAACCACAGAAAATGCCTGGAAATAAGTAGAAATATTCTCTCACATAGTGCTAGTGTAACCTAAAATATGGAAAAGAAGAGGAAAAAAAATATTAAAAACATGGCAAAATTAATTTAGTGACAGAAAGCTTATCTCAGGATAGAAGCAATAAAAAGAAAACACAGTGAAGAAGAGGAAATAAGTGTGAAAAGGTGCATGGAATCCCTCCCCTTTCTTTTTCCTTTTAATTGACATCTACCCTAAGGATTTTTTATATCATCAAAAATTTCCTAGAGGATACAATTTCACATTTTCTTAGTAGGTGAATGCAGCTCATTCATCTTGTGACTCTTCAGTTTTGTAAAATTAGTTACACAATTAGAAACTGCGGACTGACAAAAGCAAGAGGAAAAGACTCACTCATCTAAGAACAGCTGTTTTTAGTAGCTGCATCGAGTGGAATGAATAAACAGGTAACACGCCCTGATGAATTTTCCCAGTGAAACTCATGGACAGCGTCTAGAGAACTTACCGTAGACACGGTATGTAGTAAAAGATTATTTATCTTTTAAGACATCACCTGTCACCATCCCTACTTCTGAGGAGCAGATACGGAATACAAGCAGTGCAAATAATTTGTCTTAATACAAAAATTCCCATTCAACAAGGTTCAATATAGTCACAAAGGCCAGTGTTGCCAGATGCTGTGAAATGTTAATAGTGAATGTGGCACAGGAAGCCCTAAAAATAGTCCCATTATAGATCTAGTAAGATTTTTTCAGCTACTTTTAAGTCCAAATATGATGGAATCAGAGTAAGTGCAAGTTGCTAAAACCAACACTACAACAAGGTCTAATTTACTTTCATTTCCACAATATAAATACTTTAAAAGTATATCCTTTATTTTTAAAGCTGAGGTTATGCTTCTGATGGTAAGCCCTGGACACAGGTAACATATTTCCACCATGCAAGGTCAGTCTAGTACTCCAACCCAAACTCTTCTCTTTCCTACTATTGAATCTTACTGATGTTATACGTACACTTCGTAGCAGCTGGAAGCTTGCTAAACTACCTTACTTTTTGTTCCAGCATTTCCCTATTCTAAACAAACACTAATCAAAACAGTATTTTGGGCCTGGCCAGCGTTAATCATCCCACAAACAACTGTAGTCAGCAGAACCTTACCATATTTCACATAAAATCTGATTTCTTTTTTAAAATAAAATTAAACATATTTAATTGATTGATGGGAGGCATCAGCACTGAAACAGGTCTTGAGGCCCTTATGTGTGCTGCATAAGCAGATGTGGCTTTTGTGGATCTACTTTGCAACAACAGGGGTCACGTTATTGTTTAGTAAAATTCCAACTGACTGAAGTGAGAGAACCAGAAAGATCATAGCCTACAACACTGCCTGTGTTTTACATCTTGCTTTGACGGGATATAATTTTTTTTGTAAGCAACAGACAATAAATTATCATGTCATGTTTTAAACACATGATAACAGCTCTTTAAATAATTAGTATTTTGGAAGATTCCTCCACCCCTTTTTCTATTGTCTGTCTGAGTCTTTCCTATCACTGACATTCGAAGATCATTAATTTGTCCCCCAGATCATAACATCAGATCAAAAATACTTCATGTTTATTGTGTCTTTTAATGTTTGCTATGTATACTTCTACTTCTTAAGCCTTAGCAATGTACTACATTTATATTTTCATCTTTTCTCCAGAATTACAAGGCTAGAGACACATCTTTTGCTCAAATGAAAACTGAGAATCTGATGCAAGTCACTTGACCTTTAGAGCTGGTACATTAGTAACTATGATAAATACCACGAGAGTCAAGTGCAGCCCTTGATAATGGACTTAGCTTTGGAGACTACATTCTTCCAGGCCAGACACAGTCTCTTACACAGGTCTTGGGTGACACTCCCCACTTGACCTTGCACATTGCTCCACTAC
>NW_008586433.1:5317-18568 GCF_000691845.1 Merops nubicus | reverse complement strand
AACCTGCTGCTGAAAAGCCACAAGTGATAGAACTGAAAGCTGGGCTCAGAATTCTGCTGTCATGCTAAGAGAAACTTCCCTAATGCATGTTAATGTGAAATAGTGAAGAATGATCCAAAGTCCAGTTTTCAGTGCACCTTACATTTATTTTTTCATGTGGAGCTTCTGAATTCCATTTTTCCTCTACGAAAATTAGAAGTTTGAAGAAAGTTATTTCATTTATATCAACATACAAAATGTTCCACAGTGGTTATTAGTGGTGTTTGAAAAATGGTCTAACCTGGAACAAGCCCAAATCAAAACTGCAGAGTTAACATGCCTGCCTTTCAGGGTGCTTAGACCATATCACATTGTAAGGTGAAGATAACCTAAACATCACCAGACAGGCTTTCTCTCTAAATAGAAGGAGTGAACATCATTACTTTGTCTCTCACTGCCATGAATACTTGTGATTAAGAGCAAAGGAAAGGCCATGTAGCCTAGGAAAGTGAAAATGAGCCCTCATCTTAGTAATAAGCAATGCTAAATATTTTGTGTCAAATTATGGTTTGTCATCCCTAGCACACAGGACAACTGCAATATAACAAGCAAGCAAAAAAGAAAAACAGCTAATTACAATAACACTGTAAGGCTCAGGGATTTAATTTTAGGGGCTTCTTGGGCTCACCTGGGATGTGCTCCTTAATTACCTGCATGATTTCAGGAGTACATGCTAGAAGATATTCACCTGCCATACAGCTTTTACAGAAATGGTCAGACTGGTCAGTCCTAGATCTCCCATTAGGGTGTCTACTGAGATGTGGCTAAACATCTGGAGATGATACTGGACACTACCCTTGTATACTTCCTAATGAAGGACATTGCTTCCCTTGCTTATTCTCATTTAACAGTATAAAAAGTTACAAACTGTACAGTGGTACCTGTATTGCTGCTCATCAAAAGAAGGTTGGGGAATGCACAGCCGAAGGCCTACTGTCTGTCTAAAATTTGCTCCAAATTTAGGAAGGTGAGCAATATTGCAATTTATAGGTGGTTGTTATTTCTGAGATGGTACTGATGTGAGGAGTAGCATGTTTCCATACAAGGAGACTTCGCAGGTAGTTAAAAAATCCTCTGTTTTTTAAAAAGTTCTCGGTTCTTAAAATTACCACTGGGCAATATATACCGAAGGTTGGTTTTTCTTACTGTATCTTGTGCTTTTTTTTTTTTCTCTATTTGAAGTACAGAAATCATCTGCAAGCATTTTTTCCTTAAAATTTATGATTTTACCTGCTGTTGGCATCACCAGGCACAGTCAGAGGGTTGTAGTGAATGATGCTACATCTGGCTGGCAACTGGTTGCCAGCAGTGTCCCTCAGGGTTCAGTTGTAGGATCAGTTCTATTCAATGTATTTATCAACGATCTGGATGCAGGAGTTGAATACACCATTAGCAAGTCTGCTGATAGAACCAAAGGGGGAGGTGCTGTTGGCTGTCTTGAGAGACAGGAGGCCTTGTAGAAGGATCTAGATAGATTGGAGCATTGGGCTATGATTAATGGGGTGGAATTTAACAAGTTGAAATGCCAAATTCTGCACCTGGGAGGGAGTGATGCCAAACGCAAGTTTAAAATGGGAGAGGAGTGGCTGGAGAGCAGCCCTGCAGAAAGGGATCTGGATGTGCTGGTAAGCAGGAGGCTCAACAGGAGCCAGCAGTGTGTCCTGCCTGCCAAGATGGAAAACCACATCCTGGGGTGCATCAAACACAGCACAGGCAGTCAGTCAAGAGTGGTGATTAGAAGGCTCCGAGGTGACCTTATTGTGGCCTTCCAGTATCTTAGGGGTGCCTACAAGAAAGCTGGGGAGGGACTTTTTAGGATATCGAGTAACAACAGAACTAGAGGGAATGGGGCAAAGCTGGAAGTGGGCAGATTCAGGCTGGATGTGAGGAAGAAGTTCTTCACCATGAGAGTGGTGAGACCCTGGAATGGGTTGCCCAGGGAGGTGGTTGAGGCGCCATCCCTGGGGGTCTTTAAGGCCAGGCTGGATGAGGCTCTGGGCAGCCTGATCTAGTGGGAGGTGTCCCTGCTCATGGCAGAGGGGTTGGAACTGGGTGACCCTTGTGGTCCCTTCCAACCCTGACAGATTCTGATTCTGTTTTAGCAGAGGACTTTAGAGCCCTAATGGCTCAATGGTTGGACTTGATGATCTTGGAGGTCCCTTCCAACCTAAAGGATTCTATGATTCTATGATTATCCTGCTGTATTCAGTGTTGGTGCAGCCTCACCCCAAGTGCTGTATGCAGTCCTGGGCCCTGCGCCCACTTAAGAATAAAAAGGATGTGATGGTCCTTGAATGCCTCCAAAGGAGGGCAACAAAGTTCATGAAAAGGCTGGAACAGGCTTCCTAAAGAAGTGGTCAAAGCCCCAGCCTGTCAGTGTTTAAGGGGCCATTTGGACAATGCCCTTGACAACATGCTTTAATTTTTGGTCAGCCCTGAATTGGTCACGCAGTTGGACTAGATGATCATTGTAGGTCACTTCCAACTGAAATAATTCAGTTCTGTTCTGTTCTGTTCTGTTCTAGCCAATGCAGCAGCAGCAGCCAATATCACAATCTTGGCTTGCCCTTGTTGGGCTCACACAACCTTGTCTACATGAAACTCTGACCACCTCTTGGCCAACTGAGCCATGGCAAGTGTTGAAAAAAAGTTCAGAAGCCTAGTGTAGGTGATGTTCTAGTACTGGCTATGATTAAGGGAGAAAGATGTGCAGTATGACAGGACTCAAGAGACAAATATATTGGGCTGAAATGCATTATGCTCAGATATGGGCAAGAAAAATGAAACACTGACTTGACCTAAGATCATTCCCTATGAATCGTCAGAGAGCTGTTATGTGACTGTGTATGTAGTTAAGTAGCCATAGGAGGTATTATTAGCCTCTGTCGTCTGTGACAGCTGGTGTGGGACGGCAGAAAAATTGTGGAGGTACCAATTCTGCATTATGGGGAATGTTGTTTCTATGAAACTGTACAGCATCGGAAAAGGCTAAACTTGACTGTCCACTTTAGGACAGCTACATCTTGGAGTAAAGAAGATATATATTAATATTTGTATTAAAGTTTAAAACATTTTCCTCTTCCATTATATTTTATTCCAATTGCTTGAGGCTAAAGAGTATTTCAGTTGAAGTGAGTTTACCAGTCAGCACACATCACTAAGTGACAGGCTCCCAAAAAGACTGCCAAACCAGCTGGCTCTGCAGGACAATGTATATACTGGTAAACTAATCAGGGGCAGGGCATTTAGTCTGAATCCTGCCTTGCCACTATTCCTAGCATTAAATTCTCAGGCTGATACCTGCCATGACTTTGGCTCAGGCACAGCTGAGACCCCAGCACTAACCAGGAAGGACTCGCTTTGGGCATGTTGGTTGGTTCTTACTGTAAGAAGCACAAACTGCAGCCATGCAGCACTGCTAAAGAGACATCCATGGGCAGATACTATGAAGCTAATCACCAAGTGCATTTTTTGGTGAGTTTTGCTTGCTTTTACCCCAAATTGCTGCAGTAAAATTGTGACTTCACTGGGCTGAAAGACTTGCTAGGGATTTCAGTGAAAACAGGATTCAGTGGATGGATGTGAAGACATTTCAGCCCATAGCTGCCACATATTCCACGTTTCCCATGTCTGCATGGATGTTAAGTGTCTGTTCAGTGTGAAACTTCTCAGCATTTGATACTGGGTGTCGTATCCTGAAGCATAAAGTCTTGACTAAAGATGACCAGGCCTCAGACACAACAAAAAATGTTCCTTCCATTCCTCTTATATTTTTATATTTCAGAGGAATATCTGATATTTTTCATTTCCTACCCCCAGAGGAATATGGCCTGCTGAGCAATAATTCCATTTCAGTAGCTCATCCTAGCAATTTTCAATAGCAGCATTCCTTATGTAGTCATATTTATACCGAAGTAAAGAATTATCTGAATGCACCATATTTTAAATAATATCAATTATGATGCTGTCACTTTTATAACAGATGGTAGCACAGAAAAACAATAGTCCATCAGTGTACCAATGTAAAAAATTAGTTGTGATTGGGTGAAAAATTGAGCATTTTTTCCTATGATTTAAGACATTGGAGACAAGGGTTTTCGTATAAAAAGTAAAATTTCACCAATAAATCAGTAAAAGCGGCTTTTAGACGTGTGCTCTATACTTTCATTAATACGCTTTTTTAGATTGGTTGAGTGTCTTTCTATTTTGTAATTAACTTATCAAGGAGTAATGGTCTAATCTTAAAAAGCCGACTGGATGACAGAAATACTATTTGTTCTAAATTGAAAATATTTCAGCATCTGCCACGATTAGATTTCTTTAAATTACCCTTTAAAACCATTGATTTCTAATACCGTATTTCCTTTTCTCAATAAAATAGAAATATGTGTCCAGAGAAAGCTGTTTTTAAGGAGACATTACTGAGAAACAAAGCAATTCTAGCAATATTAATCCCTCTCCAATGAGCTGCCAAAAATACCGTCTCCATTTAATGCTACAAGTTTGGTGGGTAGTCATTTTTTATTATCCACCAGGCTGAGAATCTGAAATTAAATGTTCAGCAATATTTGTATAAATGAAGAAGCCCCCAGCTCTATACTTTGACATAACTAGGACACTCTAATGTAATAACTTTATAAAGATTAATTCTCCCCCAAATTAGTGCCTGATAAAAACATATGGCATGGTGTTTACCAGGAGAAAGAGCTCTGGTCTCATATATAGGCTTGTTGGATTTGTGGCATACAATCAATAGCACTTGAATGATGCCCAGTGATGCCCTTTGGAAATTTCATTGCTGTTTTCAAGGCAATACAGAGGTAAATGTAATATCTGAAATATCCTTTACCTGTCCTAACCTCACATTATGTGGTTGATCTTAGAAGCCTCATTAAAGTAATTTATTTTATTCAGAAAGTAGAAGATAAAATGTCCTTAGTTGGGCCAACCAAAGGTCTTCGTAGCTCGGTTCCCTCTTCCCCACAGTGGCCAATTGTGGGTGCTTATGGAAAGCTCATTAGGCATATAAATCGATTCTTTCCAGGGCAAATCCTGTAGCTCCCAATAATTCCAATGTGTATTCTACATTCAGTTCTACGTTAGGGGAAAAAAGGACTTCCTTGTGTTTTGAACTCGCCAAATGAGAATTTTATAGACTCCTGTTCAGCTCCTTCATTGTGAGAAGCTGTACATGATTGCTCCCCATCTGCCCTAGTACCAGTCACCATTTTCAGAGATTTCTTTCACAGTATCCCCCCAATTACCCTTTCTCCAAACAGAAACATCTCGGTCTGTGTACTTTTCATTTACTGTCTCCTCATATGGAAAAGTTCCACACCTTTGAACATTCCTCTTGATCTTCCTTGCAACCTAAAGAAATATAAGACAGAAAAGTGTAGACTGCTGTACCAATTTTTTCCATTTCTTCTCAGTTTTTTCCTTTCAGCTGTGACTATTTTAATCAAATTGGTCAAAATGATTCTATGGCCTCTTTCTTGAATGGTAGTAATGTTAGTTTAGAAACTATTAGTCTGTATTAAAAATGTGGGATTTTCTTAAATTAACCTTATTTTGTCAGCTTTTTTCTCATTCAGCTATTCACGCAGTCCTTCTGCATCACTTCACAGCTGGCTTTGGCTTTAGCATCCTAAAGAACTTAATATCATCAGTAAACCTCATCACCATATTCTTCACCTTTTCAACATCACTTATTAATAAAAGACCAACACCGGTGAAATTGTAACAGATTTTTCCTGTGAAAAAATGTATTTGTAACCATTGCCATATATTTTAAACAGTTACTGACCCATAGAAGATTTTGTCTCTTACCTCATCAGAAACTCATTTTTTTTATGAGCCTTCAGAGACCTGGTCAAAAGCATTTTGGAAATGTAACTGTATCCCTCTCAGCTCCTTATTAACTTTCATGCACTCATCATAAAGAAGTGTAATAGATTTTTGAAGTATAACTTCCCTCTGACAGACATGTTGACTCTTCTTGCTCTATCCACTTACTGTGTATACTAATTCTAGTTCGGGCTAGTTTTACATCATTTTCTTGGTACAGAAATCAGACGTTCTGGCTCATGCTTACCAAACACATAGCAGAGCCTTCAAAAAATCCCAAACTCTCCACTTCGATTCTTCTATTACTCAGGCCAGTTCAAGTGGCACACCACAAAAAGCCACACATCAATTTCATAGATTTAGCTACTCTGGAATTCAGGAGTAGATACTATAAAGTCCTGGCCATTTTCACAGTTTGTTTTTATCAGTTTGTTCTAATACCTTTTTTAGTGAGAGATTTCACCAACTTAAGTCACCTGCATTGCTGCTAAAGATATGGACAAGTTTCTGTCTTGCCCCACTTGACGCATGTCCTTATGTCCTGCCCCTGCCCCTTTGCTGTGTGTTGCTACTGGCTCTCCTGAGGAAAACAAACCCTATCCCCTCCCCAAAAGCAGCTGGTTTTTCCAAATCGGGCAGCTGATCCGAAGGCATGTAACTGTAGGGCCGCTGCTGCTGCTGCTGGCAGGTGTGGGGCACAGGGAAGGGATACAGCAAAACGGGCTGAGAGCAGACTCGGCTAATTGTGAAACTGCATCCTGATGCTTCAGCTTGAGGCACTTTGCTGTCATTACAGTTTTATTAATCTACATGCATGAAAGATTTCCACAGAAACCCATGCCAGCATAAGATTTAATGATACTTTTGAGAAAGGAGATGGAGTGATGGTCTCCCAGAGTGTGGGAAGCCTCTCTGACCAGCAACACCGTGTACGAAGAATGTCTCCCTTCGCTATTACAGGTACAAAAGAAATAAATGTATCCAACAGCTGAGGAGAGTGAGAACTGTCCATTCCACTCCCAGTTCAAGCAGGATCAGATGAGACATTCTGAACTGAATTTTTTTTTTACCTGAAAATCCATAAGGAGAACTCAAATTCACCTTAGCAGAAATTGTTGTACAGATACAGAGTTGTATGGGGTTGTATGGCTATAGAGAATAGGCATTCGAGCAGAAGTCTCACTGTACTTCGTATTCCTGTGATTTCAGTTATGAAAAGAAACACTACTCTTCCCACCTGCCTACACAGGGGCTCTGCATTTTGATCACTGGTCTAGGACTATCTGTAAATATCAGTTCATCTCTCATTTGCTCTTCTTATAGAGGTGTATATAGAAACCTATCCTTTTAAATACTTGTATGCAAACATTTATACTTTTAAATTATGTCCATAGGAGTGTGAATGATTCTTGCAGAGGGGAATGCTTTTGAGTATACTAACACAATGTCTTTGATAGATAATAACGGGAGTACACGAGAATAAAAGGGGTTTTCATTGGCAAAACGAGCCCATACAGAGGTGGGATGTAGCATACCCCATCCAGATGACAGAGTGTTGCAGATCATCTTAAATGTGCAATAAAATGCAATAAGGCTTAAATGGTACCTGACATTCCTCTACACACTGAGCTCTTTTCTCATCTATTACAGATGTTAATATAAGCCAGGCCCCTGATGCAGCATGGATAGAATTTGGGCTGTGATTTGTGGGCTTGCAGGATACCACAGTATTGGCTCCACAGTATAAGAAAGACATTGAGGTGCTGGAGTAGGTCCAGAGAAGGGCAATAAAATTGGTGAAGGGTCTGGGGAACATGTCATATCAGGAGCAGCTGAGGGAACTGGGATTGTTTAGCCTGGAGAAGAAGAGGCTGAGGGGAGACCTTATTGCTTTCTACAGCTACCTGAAAGGAGGTTGTAGTGAGGTGGGTGTTGGTCTCTTGTCCCAAGTAACTAGCAATATGATGAGAAGAAAGGGGGTTAAGTTGTTCCAGGGGAGTGTTAGAATGTATATTAGGAAGAATTTCTTTACTGAAAGAGTAGCGAGGCATTGGAACAGGCTGCCCAGTAGACTAACAGATAGTGGAGTCACCATCCCCAGAGGTGTGCAAAAAACGTGTGGATGTGGTACTTCAGGACATAGTTTAGTGGTCATGGTAGTGTTGGGCTGATGTTTGGTCTTGATGATATTAGAGGTCTTCTTTAACCTTAATGATTCTATGATTCTATACTGGAAAGCCATAGTTCAGCAGAAAGAAGAATGACAAGAAAGCTTGTCTTTACCATCAGATCTACTGCTAGTAATGGTCTGAGTTTGGAAAAGTACTAAACAGGGTGGGACTTGGTCAGAAATAAATACGTCATTTTTGTATCCTGTTCCCCATAGTACATCCAGAGATGTATTATGATTTATGTTCCTAGTGCAGAAAGAATGGTGTTCCTGAGCTGAGGGAACAAAGGGCAAATATCGCTCAAATTCCATATTTCCATCATGTCAGGAATTTTCAAGTATTTGAAAATATAGGGAGGAAAGTCCCACAATCTGCTTCTTTCTTAGTTTTGTTGATGCTTTTTTGTCTTCGAATACATGGTTAAATTTATTTAATTGTGAAAATAGATTGAACAGTTGTGCTTCAAAAAACCTTGCAGTTTTGGGGAGGAGGGGCATACTTGGCCTTTTATGATGGTACAGCCAGATGGTGTCATGTAAGAATCTGGTGAGATTATACAGCTTAGAAAATCTAATTACTTTAAGTATCTAAAAGAATACACAGTCGCCAAGGTTTTGAGAGGGCTCTGTCCTAATATCACAGCATTTCTGCAGGGTAGGTTGATCCAGTGGTAAATGTTGACACCAGATCTTGTGGTGAGGGTCCTGATAAACTCTAAAAGTGATGAATACTTGTTCTACAAACAAGGTAAGAAGAAGGAGTCCATGACAATTTGAGTGATGGAGATACTGTTTTGCAGATAGAATCTTGAATCACTGACAGTTTGTATTTTCTCTCAGGAACGTCCCACAAAAATCTCCTAAAATACTCCCTAAAGTCACATGTTATTTTTAAGTGACTACATGAATAAAATAAAAAATAGCTCTTTGTGTAATAGATAGGAATTCCAGTCATGAAGAATACACCAATCGTATTAGCTGTTTGTCTAAATACAGAGAAAAATGATGACATTATTGGTCACGAAGATTTTGCAATCTAATTGTTAGGAAAAAGAGGTGGATGCAAAGAGGGATGTTATTTATGACAGAGTGGCTGTGATAGTAAGTGTAAATCCCAAAATGTCTGCAAGCTAAATTCTGGCCATGTTTTGGTGTCTATTACGACAGACAGTTTTGGAAAGTGGCTGGAAGAACGATAACATTTTTAATGCTCTACTGTACATATTTGTTAAGGACTACTCAGACTCAAGACTAGTAAGGAAAGAAGCATTTTGAAGTGAGTTGAAACTCAGGTAGGCAAAGCAGTATGGAGGCATTGGCTGAGCAAAGATAGGAACCAGCTTCACTGAAAACCAGAACAGAGAAGATAGGGCTTCTCAGTCTGAAACTGATCTGTCATTAATAAAATTAGGAGATGAAGAAAGTCCAGATAACTTTCAATTGTTCAAGAAGATTGAGCTATTTTAGGGATAACTTAGGGGAAGAATCAGCCAGTTTTACACACTGCGCGGATACGAGCACTCTGAACAGACCAAGGCTACACCTGAATGAAGAGATGATTAGTTATCTAAGCCAGGATAGGTTGCAAGAAACACATTGAGCTGTGTTTTATTTATGCTAGGAGACAGGGGACATTATCAATGAGGTGGTTAGGTCAGCTGGCCAAGATTTTAGTTTGGATAGAAAACAAGTTCACAATGAAGAGAAAAATGTTTTACTCCATCCATGCATATTCAGTTAACATTACTTCAGTTGCTGACACAAAGCTGCATAGATGTAACCTCTACATAGACTCAAAGTTGTGGAGATAAAAGAGGCTACTGTGCCCATTAGGTCTCTTCTCACTGATCTATGATCCTTATGTAGCCAACAGTGACCCTTTGCTGACTACCACTGCACTGGGAACCAGACTTGGAAGGGAAAGGGCAGAAACTGGGAGAGAAGCTTGGAGAGAGAGGGAAATACCTATCATTAATTGATCCTAGTTTAGAAATCTACAAGGTAGGCTTGAACTTGACTTTGGAAAATTGTGATTTAGGTCAGGATGGCCTAAATGCATGCATTAATTATTATGCAATAATTGGATGTGTATGGAGGAGTGTGGATATTCATTACTTCTGTGAATGAGTGATTAATAATGCAAAGAACACTGCAAAGTTACAGAAGACTGGTTATCTCTACTTCCCCTTCCCTTACTGACAGGACTGTTGATTGTCAGTCATCAGAAGTAGTGCTAAGTGGTTCCAGCTATACAACCTTGGTCCCAGATGTTCCTGAATGTCCTCCATGGTCAGGTGTCCCTGAAAGTAGGGCTGTGTTACTGCCCGTCAGGCTGGGGTAGATGAGTTTTATGAGGTGGAGAGCATCATCCAGGTTTGTTGATCTTTACTGGCTGGTGGTCTGCTCTAAAGTGTTTCTCAGTGATGGGTGTAGTGGGTCGCTGGGCAAGTGTTCACGGATTAGGTTTGTTCTGCTACTTCTGCCAACTAAGCTTTCTTCATAATGTTTGCCTGATTGTGCAAAAGTTGCATACCTAACAAAAGTTACATCCCTAACATTTACATAGCAACATAATGAAGCTCAAACTATGGGCCTCTGACATCAGTGTGACTACTTGAGTGACATCAGCTCAGTATGCCAAGACAAGGTAGGGGCAGCTGAAGACTGCAAGGGACTTTGCCTGTGTCTTGGGAGACAGAACCTGATGTTCTGGTGTAAATAGTCCTACCCACTTTCTGCTTCCTCTTTTCTTTGTAACAGGAGTCACACCAGCAACCTCTTCTTTTCAGCAGAGAATAATTAAAGGCTACAGCAATGTCTTGAGAAGGTTTTTTTTCAAGGCAGAATTGATGGAGGCAGACAGCCATAAGGTGGGAAGGAGACAGTTGTGAGCTTTGGAAACAAGCTGGAAACTTCAAGAACATGAAGAGCCACCCCTGAGGAGGAAGAGATAGGGGCGGGTTGAGAGAATGAAAGAGACTGAGTAGAGCCTCCCCCTCCTCACCAGGTCTGCCGCAGACCCACGACACCCTGCTGGGTTTTCCCAGATTCCCTCCCCATCCCTACATGTATCTCCTGGGTGTCTCACAAATACCCTCTGAGATTTCCCTTCCTGCTCTCAGGAACTTGCTCACTACCACAAAAGCTGAAAAATGGCAACTGCTGCCAAGAAACTTTAAACTGCAAATTCCTAACAGCATTCCAGCCTGGAGCCTTGCCCCAGGCAAGTAGGTCTGAAGAGCTTTAACCCAAGCTAACTCCCAAACAAGAAACACTATTGTTTGACAGCTATAGCTGTTTAAACCACAGAACCAAGCATACTGTGGCTCTCCTCTCCTTTACTAAACTTCCTCCCCTCCTGCCAGCATACCAGATTATGAGAGACCACAGGTATCAGCATCTGCAGATGCCAGCAGCTGAACTACCTCTATTGCTTGTCTCTGTGCTGCAGTACAGCTTGCACTTAATTGTATTCTAGGAATACAAAAGATAAAATAATTAGATAAGCAGGTCAGCCATGCTAAGCAAACAGCACTGATACACTTGTCAGCTTCCCACAGGTTCTAGCATCCCTAGGCAAGGTCTTTAATGATGCCGTAATGGTACACCTCTGCTCCATCTTTGCACTCCATGCTTGTTCACTTCTGCTTTTCTTCGTTGCCCTCTGCATTTCTCCTCCCCTGTGAATCCTCTTGCATCTGCCAGCTGTTGCTGTGTCCATTCCAGCACTGTAGGCCATTCAGACTCCCTTCCCCAGAGCCCTTCAAATAACCTCAAAATTGCCATGAAACAGCACTACGTAGTCATAACAAGCAAAAAATAGAAGTTAAGATGATAGCAGTGTTCCACGCTGGGCTGTTTGGCAAAACCAGAGGCTCAGCCATAGCTCGGTCTCTTCAGCATTTGAGTTCTGCCTCATCAACAGCATGTGACACAAGTTTATATACGGTACTGCAGCTAGTATGAAGTGCCTCATAAGATTTTCCAGCAACAGGCTTCTCCACATACCCAACCGGCTTGTTCTGCTGTGCATGTTATTTCCACCCACACCTACAACATGGTTCTCTCTCTCCAACATCTTATCATAGCTGATTTACTGGTAAATTAAATTTACCTAAATTAATTTAAAGAGCAACATGTGCCCTCAGCTCTCTGCAGTAGATCACAGCTTCTTCTTGGCACTCACTTTTTGAGGACACCATAGTCTCACCCCATTTTCTATGCAACAGCTGACTTGCTACCAGACACAGTTTCTGCTTAAGAGTCCTTGTTTTTCTTACCCTGAAAAGAGTAATGTAAGATTCAGGCAAATTTTTAAGTGAGACTGTGTTTTTTCTTATTTTCTCCTGCAAGCTAGACTGTCACGTTCTTTAATGACATCTTTATAAATGCTGTGTGCTTTGGTGCTGCGTGCTACCTATTAGATATTGAAAGCAATGTACAAAAGTGGGATACCAAAGGACTTGTGACACCACTGTGCCAATAAATACTTGTTCTCTGTCTTTGTTTTCCCTTTTTGATGTGGATATTTGGGTAACTTAGAAATGAAAATTGTATTCTGCTTTAAGGGATTGTTCTTATCAGACAGCATGAAAAGGGTACTTCTTATCTTTTTTATTAATGTGTGCTTTGCTGTCTCATGAGCACATCTCCTTTATCTGTTATAAATCCTGGTATGTATATTCATTATGGACTAGGGATTGTTTGTGCAAATGAGTTTTGATTCCTTGGAAAAAAAAAAAAAAACAAACCAAGACACCAATCAAACACATGGACAGTGCTCTCAAACCAGTAAGTAATTCTGGATTCACTCCAGGGGCTTTTGCTCTGTGTTAGGACAAGTTAATCCAGTAGCTGCTCAGAGCATAACATTCTGTTATGCTCGGGACAAGAAGCTGTGAGTGCTCCTTCTTGCAGGTGTTGCCTCGTGAATGGCTGATGGTTCCATTTCAGCCCATAAATTTGATATGCAGTTCTCCTGCATGCCAAATTGTATAAATTGAAACATGCTGCATAACTTACAACTACTAACAGAATAATTATTAAAAGGAAGCACGAGAGGGTGAGGTAGAGAGTATATGTACCAGAACAAAGATGTACATTTTTTGTCTCAGAAATTAAAGACCTAAGGAAATAGCACTAGAGACATTTTCCTCTATTTACTCAGGAGTCAGACACAATTTCAGTTCTTGTGT
>NW_008586433.1:502-5286 GCF_000691845.1 Merops nubicus | reverse complement strand
TTCCCTACTCCAAACCACGAATCCCACAGAGACCAGGAGAGTATGGCCTTTTAAGTGGTTATAGAAAGGAAAACAGTCCCATGCAAGCATGGCAGAGAATATAAATGAGCTCTGAAAACCATGGAAGAGGCTGTGTCATGATTCCACTCATGCCACTAAGGTGAGGTCTCTCATCTAGTAAGTGGGAATTGTTGTCTGCGGGTGCTGAAAGTCTGATTTTCTCAGCAAGTCCTCTAATGGCTGACCATTAGGCAAAAGGCGGATGATAAACATCTCTGCTGGTTTGCATCCTTGACTGGAAGTAGCTCTGGTAAGTAAGCTCCATCTATGTTAAAGATGCAGCTGTCTTCTTCAGGAAGCCATTCCTCACAGGATTTAAACACTGTCACAAGATGGTAGGAGTCTCCATATGCTCAGATGATGAAGAGGTGATGAGTGGTTTACTTTGCTTTTTTGGAACATGGTGCTTAAACCCCACCTAGATCATGCTCTAGTACCAATACATACATATGCATACCTGAAGGAGCTAAGTTCTATTGCGGGTATTTTAGGCAAGAATTTATATTAAATGTCATGCTGGTATTTAATGTAACAGCCATCTCTGAAAAATTTTATGCTAGCTATTGAATAAGCTGTTCTTCACGATTATGGGGAGAGGGAAGACAACACTGAAATGTGAGAGCTAACTTTTAAAAACAAAAGTAATCCACACACTGGGAAATTCAGCTGACAAGCTGCCCTCTTCGTTATATGGGGTTGTAAAAGGACATTCCTCTCAGGCTACCTGCCCTTTATGGAAAATTGCGCAGAGTACCATCACCTACTGATATGATATCACATCATGCTATACTTTGTTCCACGTGTAGGAGTAGTTGCCTCAACAGGCCAATACTTAAAAAACAGACTTTGTTATATATGTATAGATAAACTTAATAGAAAACAAAACAAAACAAAACCCCACAAAAATAGAGTAAAATTTTACACTGCCTTAGGAACACTGTATGTAGGAAATACTACATAAAATTCTTCCTTGTGTTATTTTGAGCACATTTTTATAGCCTTCTCTGGTGTCCCCTGCCTTTTGATATGTGGTCCCAAGCTACTAACAAACAAAATATTATACTAGTCATACAGCTTTATCACAACAGGAAAGCTACAATTCAACAGCATTTTAGAAATACTGATCAATAACATTAAAAAATCCCCTAAATCTCAGTGATGGTAAATAGCCCCTCCGGTCTTCACAGATAGATTGGTTTGTTCTGACCTGCTCCCTTCACTATGGTGCACATGAGCTCACCACACTCGAATTACACGTGAGCAGCGTAACTGTTAAAAATGTTTCTGTGTGTTATTTTCATCAGTCTCAGCAACGTTTCAGAGATGGAAGAGCTTTCGCAAGCCTCAGCAGGGCTGCGAGGAAACGGCCATTTCCCCAGTTTGATTGCCAGAATGGAGAATTAGCTTTATTCGAGCCCTTGGTCTTTTCCCCGCAATCCTCGTTGGCCTGCCTAGGGATCTGGCCCTGCACAGACCGCTGCGTAGCGCCGCACCCATCCTCTTTAGACTCCCAGGCAGCCACCAGCATCCTACGTGTTTGTCTCTGGCAAGGGGGAAGAGACTTCCCTAAAGGCTTCACGAGGTGCTTGTTCAGCGCCAACCAGGCAGCACTGCAGAAGGAGCTGATGTGGGCAAAACGGGCAGCTGAGCGCCAGCGCACACAGAGATCGCGGGCAGGGGTAACGGCCTTCTGTGTAACGAAGCTTTGGGAGAAAAGGGATGGGCTACCTAAGCAACAGCTCTGAAACTGAGCAGAGGACTACTCAGAGCTCTGTGCTGCTGGTGCTTCCAAGGGGAAAACGTGGAAGTTAGCTTCTGCTCTAAGAGAACTTCCATGTGCTGCAGGCATGTTTGGTTAATCAACATTCGTCTGTACTCTCTAATCTAGGCCAATTTCTTCAGGCTGAGGAGCCCACGTCTGCATTTTTTTGGCATACTAAAGCCTCACGCTGACTGCCAGGAGAGCTATTAGGTTCAACACACATGAAAATGGAAACCTTTTATTCCTTCAGGAATGGTGCTGGCAATTACAGTGGTGGGAATACAGAAACATCTCAGAATTCAAAATTTGTCTCGAAGACAGGACAAAACAACCTTCTAGGAAAACAGATGTGGCAGTTACCATTCTGTGTTGCTTTCTGAGGCCTGCTGGTGTAGCCTGCTAAACAGCACCAAAAGGTACAGAATTGTCCACAGCAGAGCCAGGGACACACTTCTGACTCAGCCTGCTGTACAAAGGGCCTCAGGAACAAAGATCTGATTATCAGAATGAATTAAAAAGTGATCTTAGAATCATAGAATCATTAAGTATCACATCTACACATTTTTTGAACACCTGCAGGGATGGTGACTCCACCACCTCCCTGGGCAGCCTGTTCCACTGCCTCACCTCTTTTGCAGTGAAGTCTTCCTAATATCCATTCTAAACCTCCCCTGGTGCAACTTAAGCCCATTTCCTCTCATCCTGTTGCTAGTAACCTAGGAGAAGAGACCAATACCCACCTCACTACAGTCTTCATTCAGGTAGCTATAAGAGAGCAATAGGGTCTCCCCTCAGACTCCTCCAGATTAAACCATCGCAGTTCCCTCAGCTGCTCCTGATAAGACATGTTCCCCAGACCCTTCACCAACTTTGTTTCCCTTCTCTGGACCTACTCCAGCACCTCAGTGACTTTCTTATAATGTGGCACCCAAAACCATGGCCTCATTGTCCTTCAGTCTTGTCCTTCATTAGATAAAAAGAATCATTGGTAACTCTGTGTCTGTGAGGAAAAGGCTATATCTGAACAGCTTTTTGGGCCAAATTCTTAATTTTAAACAAAATTAGTGCCCATTGGTACCTAAGATTAATTCACATGCAACAGCAGCTGCAGCCATAATTTTTTTTTTATCTGAGAAAAATTTACACTGAAATGTAGAATAAGGCTATGTCAAAGGTAAGATAAACAAACCATCATAGCCAATGCCAGCTGAGAGAATAATACCAGCACTGCAATCCTTCGTACTCTTCAACCACTCGGTGTCTGGTTTTCATATTTTCTGTCTGTGCAGATTTTTTCTTTGCAAACTCAAATGTCTGCTGGGACTGGGAACAGAAAAGCTGTGATTAAACCCTTCTTCTGTCCTGCCCCATTCCTTGAATAATCTGATGTAAAAGAATTAAACTATGAATTCTTTCTTCCAGCAGTCAGAGTATCACAAAATAAATTGCAGTTAATCTGGAGGAACAGAACTGTCCATTTCTTCCAGGCAGATGAAATATAAAATATGCAGCAATGCTTAGAGCACTTGCTAATTATTTAACAGAGGGATTTTACATACAAAACACCTTTAAAAATTGAAAAGCTTCACTACTTCAGACCAGAACGTTGAAAACGGATTTTTATCAATGATATTTTAAAGCAGAGGCCTGCAGCTGACCTGGTCTTGCAGCCTGAATTAAGCTGAATCCTACACAGTATTAGAGACCTTTCTGCAAAATGTGTCCTTAACAGGGAAAAAACATGGTACCACTAGTCTAGGAATGATTCCTAAGGACTGGCCAGGAAGAATCAGTGTCAAGACTGCCAGGGGATTTCCAGTTCTGCCTTGTCTGAACTTCAGTTACTTTCATGCTTTCTAGTTTCGCCATGCCTCAGTTTACTCAGCCTTAGCAACAATCTTGTATACCCTGTGAAACTCCAGAGCTGAGGTGCTGCAATGTACAGTAATTTCCAGTGTCATTTACAATAACATTTTATTGTTTATCATTCAGCATCTCCTTTCCTTAACCATCCTAAAATGTTTGGTTTAATTTTTTTCTTTTTCAATGGAGCTGCACACATCAGCCTATCAAACAGCTGATCCTGTGTCCCTCTTTTGAGCTGATGCACTTCAGCACCATCCATCCATCTTCCCCTAGAGTATGTACTCCTTTCCTAGGGGCTGCAGATTTCACTTGCCATTGATTTTGTTCATTCACCATGGCTGTTTTGGAGGAAAAAGAAAAAAAAAAGAATATGAGAAAATGTTGACATTGCTACTTTCTTTCTTTGTCCAGGCCTGTCTTAAACAGATATGTAGGACTCCAAGTGAGGAGGGCTCAGGGATTGCAGTCTCCCAGGGTCACATGTAGAGAACTAGATAAAATTAACTGATGAGCAAAAATTGAATACATTAAGAGTTCAGACAGCATAAAAAAAGACAAGACTGAAGGTACACATGCTGACAGTCTTCAAAATATGTTACACGTTATCTATGGTCACCACACATATCCATCTGCAAACTGAGGGAAAACTTGCAGTCTGTTACTTATGTATACGTGCACTCCCATCACAGGACTGACATACCACTGTATGTGGGGAGATGCCTACGTTGTGGTCACATCATGGGTTTAGGTGACACAAGAGGGAAGGAGCTGTGCAACCATTAGGGTATTTGGCATCAGGCGGCAGGTAGGATGTTAATATGCCTCAGCTCAAACAAGTCTACTTTAATCCTCTTTCCAGCCATTATTAGGTGGAACAGATGAGCTCCAGGACAGGCCTCCAGCATTCTAAAGCACAGCACAAATTACAAGACATTTTCTGCCAAAAGAGACCAGTGCATTTGGATTTTGGTTTTGCTCATCTTCTTAGTTTGTAACATAACACCGTTTCCACTGCCATCGGTGATTGCTGTCCTGGGAAGAGAATAGAAAATGGGATACTTGTGGCCAGAAGCACCTGTTCAGTTTCAGTATCTAG
>NW_008586433.1:0-471 GCF_000691845.1 Merops nubicus | reverse complement strand
CAACCGCAACCCCGCCCCTGCCACAACTGTAATGAGAAATGCAGGAGGCCAATCTGGTGCCTGTACCTACCATTGATGTTCTTCGTGGCCCAAACATGGCAGTCCCTCAGGATCAAACCCAGGCAGCCCTGGAACGCCACGGGGCAAGCCGCGCCGTCCTGAAGGCACGGCGCAAGGGATGACATTCAAAGCACTCGACTGCTTTTGCAATGTCACCGAGGTCACGGGGAGGCACTGGGCGCGAAAGACAGGCGCCGCGAGGTAACGCCTCCTCCCGAGCAGTTGCAGAAGTATTCCTAGTGCGCACAGCAGCCCGCTTGCCTTCTCTGTCAGAGACGGCTCAGCACGAAACTCGCGCAACCAGCGAGCCCCCCTGGCTGCGCTCAGCCTCAGCGCGCTCCACGCCAGCGCTCCGGATTAACCCACGCAGCCCAGGATCGCCACTAAGGCAAGCGCACCGCTCCGGCTCAG
>NW_008586432.1:1810-6173 GCF_000691845.1 Merops nubicus | reverse complement strand
AACTTACTGAGGGTGCCTCGATCCCCTTTCCTTGGGGCTGTCTCTCAAGCATCCCTCTGCCTGCATCCACCACTCCACGGACCTTGAATGAATGTTGAGCAGCCATGGCCGGGCAGAAGGGGGGTGGAGCTGAACATTGGGAGCTCCTGGTGATGTCAGGGCAGCCACTGCTCCAGGGTGGTGGAGGCACTGGGGGTCCCTGATGGGAGGAGAGCAAAGCATCAGGTCTGGGAGCTCCTTGCACATCACTCTGCAGCCCTGGCTCTTGCTCCTGGTTGAAATGTATCCTCCCTGCAAGCCCTCAGCATGCTCAGGTGAGCTTGGGGAGAAAGCCAGGGCAGGTACCACCCACCACATGCCTCCTCCGCAACCCCCAGCAAGTCTCATTGCCCTGACCTCTGCTTTTTCATGGTCTGACCCCCCAGCACAGGGCAAAAGGGAAGAATTTGGGGAAGCCTCACTGCTTTTGCACAGTGGGTGCGTGAGCCCTGCCTGGGATGGATGTGACCCCGTGGGACATGGCCAATGTCATCAGTATTCCCACCCAAGGAAGCGCTGGTCCCGTCACACCTGTAGAAACATCTGTGAGAAAGTTCAATTCTGGGGATTCGAGGGTTGTTTCCCCCCCACCCCCGATTTTTCCGCACACTCAACAACCTGAGGAGTCTTTCAGGAGGGAAGAAAATGGCAAAAAGAAGAAAAGCTTTTCCATTTTCTTTGACATTTATCCTGGGAACAGAAAAAGAACAGAAAAACAACACCCAGAGGAACCCGGAGCCTTGTTTTTATCGCAAGGTCGGTACAAGCTGTTCTCAGAGAGGGGAAAAAAAAAAGAAAGAAATCCTCAATGATTGGGAAAATGATTTCCCATGTCTGCAGGTACAACAGCTCTGCCTTGGCGTGGGCAGAGCGGGGACAGCCCCCTCTCCCCCTCTCCCCAGGATTTTGGGGGAGGATGAGGGTCCTGAGGAGATGTTTGGAGGTCGTTTGAGGACTGGGGGGGTTCAGCATCCCACCTCAGCCCTGTCCTCATCCTGGGGAAGATGCTGCAGGGAGAGGTGGGATGTGATGCCCACCCTATCCCATGCCAAAGCTGGTTGCCTTCCCCAAAAGCAACTAAGAGCAAAGGGACAAGCAGGGGATGCTCGGGGGTGGGGTGGGGGAGGGATGTCTCAATGTCTCCTGGCCCATCAGCGTGGGGGCAATCGGAGCTGAGGAAACAGGTGATGAAAATCTGACCAGCTTAGGGAAGGGAAATGAACCCCCATGCCAGGATCTGCTCTCTGGCTTGTGTCAAACAAGGAGGAGGAGTTGGTGGGACCAACGTGCTTGGTGGGGGTCTCCAGATGGCACCCTGGCCATGGCCAGTAGCCCTGTTCCCCTTCCAGCAGGTCAAATCACAGACTGGTTTGGGCTGGAAGGCACCTTAGAGATCCCTTAGTTCCAACCCCTTTTTGACCATATCTTCAACCTCTTCAACTAGAGCAGGTTGCTCAAAGCCCCATCCAGCCTGACCTTGGGCACTTCCAGGAGGGGCATCCACAGCTCCTGTGGGCAACCTGTGCCATGTAATACAGCATCCTGGCCTGGGTCAGCGCTGGTGTGTCCAGCAGGAGCAGGGCAGGGATCGTCCCCCTGCACTGGGCACTGGGGAGGCTGCCCCTGGAATCCTGGGGTCAGCGGGGAAATGAAAGGGAAAGGCGGGAAAGAGGAGGATGAGGAAGGGGAAAGAAGAGGAAAGAAGATGGGAAGAGGAAGGGGAAGGGGAAGGAAGAGGAATAACAGGGAAAGAAGAGGAAAGAAGGGGAAGGGGAAATAAGGGAAAAGAGAAGGATGAGGAAGAGGAAGGAGGGGAACAGGAAGGGGAAGCGGTAGGGAAAAGAAGGAGAAAGAGAAGGATGGGGAAGGGTAAAAAAGGAGAAAGGGGAATGGGAAGGAGAAGAATGTGGAAGGAGAAAAGGAGAGGGGGAAGGGGAAAGGGAAAAAGTGAAAAGGGAAGGGGAAGGGGAGAGGAAGGGGGAAGAGGAAAGGGAGAGGGGAGGGGAAGTAGGAAAGGAGAAGGGGAAGAGAAAAGAAGGGGAATGGGAAGGGGGAAAAGGCAGGGTAGGGGGAAGGGGTCTGGGTTTCCCAGCTCAGCAGACTGGTCCCAGCAGCCCTCAGCCCCCATGTGTGACCTGAGCAGCAGCTGGGCGGTGCCAGGTCCTGGGGCCAAATCCAGCACTCGGTGCTGAACCTGCCCTCCGGCCTCTCCCAGCCTCACAGCTCTCAGCCGGGGTGCAGGGAGGGAACAGGCACCCGCTGGCTGTGGGAAACAGGAATTTAAGCAGGGCGGAAGGATCAGACCTGATCCCAGGCCATGGGATCATCGGGAATCATCAGGGTCCTCCCAGGATGGTCCCAGCCCCCTCCCAGGGCTCTGGGTGCTCCCAGCCTCCTCGCAGGGTTCCACCAGGTCCCACAGTCCAAGCACCACCCTGCAGCCATCCCAAGGACCCCAGCTCTGTCCCACTCCCCTCTTTCGCTATCCTGAAGCTTTTGGAGGTTTTGGAGATCCTTGTTGCCACCCCAGCCCCTTCCCAGCTCTCACACAGGGACACCCAAGCATCCAGTCCTGGGGTGACACTGGGGTGCAGATTGTGCCCAGAGGTCCCAGATCCCTGCTGCTCACCACTCAGAGGCAGGGTCCCATGGCTTGGGGGTGACAAATTTGAGGGAGATCTTCCTCTCCACCCAACACCCCTCCACCCCAGGTTGGTTTGCAGGTGGGGCTGGGACAGGGCAGGGGACAGGGGACAGGGACACAAGAAGAGCAGGACAGCGCTCTGTGCTTCTGGGAAGGGGTATCCCACTGACCTGCACCCTAACAGTTCTGGGGCAGCTGAGAGTCCTCACAGTATGTTCCATGGGTGCAGGATGGGACCATGACCTTCTCCCTCCCACAGCCTTCTCCATGAGGTTCTGGAGTCTTCTCTAGAGATTTCAAACCTACCTGGACATGATCCTGCTCTGGGTGACCTGCTGGAGCAGGGGGGTTGGATGAGATGATCTCCTTCCAACCCCATCATGCTGGGATACAGGGGTTCTGTGACCCAGTGCTTGGGGTTCAGGACACCCACAGCTGGGGGCTGGGAAAAGTGCCCTCTGTCTCTTGCCCCCATCAGTGTCTCCAGCCCTGAAGCAAGAGCTGAACAGAGGAACCTCCTTTCTCCTCACAAAGTCACCAGGAGCATCCTCAAAGGATGGCATGAGGCTCCGAAATCTGCTTCCCAAGGATCTTCTTTCCAATCCATCTGCCTCAAACCACAGCCCCTGAGTGGTGAGGAGAGAGCTCAGACCCCCAGGATGGTGAAAACGTGTCACCTGGGTGACAGCCCCTCTCCCCACCGTGCTCTGGGGCTTTTTGGGATGGGGAAATGCAGGGCTGAGGTTTCCAGGGGTGCCAGGGGGATTTGGTGACCCCTGGGCTGCAGAAGGGACCTGGAGCATCCCTGCAAGGGTGGTAGCTCAGCTCTGTTCCCCATGCCAATGATAAGTTCTCAGCCATTGCTTCCCAGCAGGTCAGGGTGGTGAAATCATTATGGAAGCAACCAGGCTCACCTGGAAGGCCAGGGTGTCATGGCCACAGGGCCTGGAGCAGCCTCTGATCCTATGGGATGCCCAGCAGCATGTCCCCAGGTGGGCACCAACCCTTGGGGTGGGCTCCAAACACCAGGGTCTACAGAGCTGGCCAAATGCTGCAGCAACAGGTACCAGTGTGGTGAGAAGTTTTCATAGAATCAGAGAATCATGAAGGCTGGAAAAGATTTGTAAGATCAAGTCCAACCGTCTGCCCAGCACTTCCATGACTACTCAGCCATGTCCCCAGGTGCCACGTCCACACATTTTTTTAACCCCTCTAGGGCTGGGGACTCCAGCACCTCCCTGGGCAGCCTGGGCCAAGGCCTCACCACTCTGCCAGGAAAGAAATTCTGCCTCAGATCCAATGGAAACCTCCCCTGGGGCAACTTCAGCACATTGCCTCTTATTCTGTCCCTTGTTTCTTGGGAGAAGAGCCCAACCCCCACCTGGCTCCAGCCTTCTGTCAGGGAGCTGTGGAGAGCCAGAAGGTCTCCCCTGAGCCTCCACAGCTCCAGGCTCAGCACCCCCAGCTCCCTCAGCTGTTCCTCACCACCCTTGGGCTCTAGACCCTTCCCCAACAGCTTCGTTGCCCTCCTCTGGCCACGCTCCAGCCCCTCCAGGTCCTTCTGGGAGGGAGGGGCACAAAACTGACCCCCGGATTCCAGGGGCAGGCTCCCCAGTGCCCAGTGCAGGGGGACGATCCCTGCCCTGCTCCTGCTGGCCACACTGGTGCTGACCCAAGCCA
>NW_008586432.1:0-1597 GCF_000691845.1 Merops nubicus | reverse complement strand
TGGCACACTCCCGCCCCAGCAGCGGGCTGCCAGGGCTCGCAGGTAGCCATGGAAACCTCCCAGCGGGATGCTGTGCCGATAAATAGCCAATTTGAAGTGATTCTCCTGAAAGAGCTTTTTTTTTTATATTTATATATGTACGTGAGCGAGTCCCACCATGTCCTTTCATTTTTTTCCCCTTTTCTTAAAAATTATTTCCCCTTTCCTGCTGCACTGGTGGCCCAAGGGCTGCCCTGTAATAGGAGATTCAGACCTTCACTGGGTGCAGGACACAACACGGGTTTATCCCGCTGCAGGAAATGTGGAAGTGGGGTGAGCTGGTCCAGTGGATGTTGGGTTGTGCATGGCCACTTGTGCCCAGAGCTGCTCCTCACCCGGGTGGCTTTGGGCCACAAAGGCTGGGACAGAGTGCTGCGTGTGCGCCCGTGGCCGTGAGCACCTCTTTGTGGAGGTCCTCATACCACACATGTGGGTCTTTGGGTTGCAGCCCACATGACAAGAGGCAATGGGCTGAAGTTGCCCCAAGGGATGTTAAGGTTGGCCCTGAGGAACAATTTGTTGCCCTTGAGGGTTGTCCAGGGCTGTGCCAGGCTGCCCAGGGCAGTGGTGGAGTTCCCAGCCCTGGAGGAGTTTCCAAGCCGTGGAGATGTGGTGCTGAGGGACATGGGTCAGTGGGGACATGGCAGTGCTGGGAGAACGGTTGGACTCCATGATCTGAAAGGTCTTTTCCAACCAAAACAATTTGCTGATTCATTGATTCTCCACTGATGGAGAATGAAGCCCACAAGGCATCTGCCTGCAGCCAGAGCTCCTACAGCCAGCACTGGCTGTCCCCTCCTGCAGATGTCCATCACGACTTGAAAATCCCCATATCCCCTTGTCCCATCCCTTGGGAGACTCCGGAGAAGGCCCTCAACCTGCAGACAAGCCCACGCTGGGCTGCAGCATCCCAAGCCAGGATGCTGGTGGCCTTCTTGGCCCCCTGGGCACACGCTGCCTCATCTCCAGCCACCTGTCCACCAACCCCCCAGGTCCTTTTCCTGGGGCACTTTCCAGCCCCTCTGCCCCAGCCTGGAGTGCTGCAGGGGGTGGTCTGTGCCTCCTCCTCTAAACCAGGTCTGGCTGCAGGATCAACCCAGAGCTCTGCAGAGTCAGTAATTACAGATTTGTGTTTGTCCCACATCACACACGTGTCCCTGGGGATCCTATCCTGCTTCCTCAGCACCGTTCCCAACCCCAGGCAGGGTCAGAGCAGGGATGTCTCCAGGCTGACAATCCAGGAGCACCACAGTGGGGTGGCCAGGCCAGGAGGTGATGCTAAGAGACAGATTTAAAGATCTATTATATATAAATAAATGCAAATTGATGTCGTCTTAATGGAGAAAGACAAGCCCAGCTCCTCCTCTGCACGGGTGAAATCCAGCATGGTCAGGAGCCGGGGTCCTGCAACTGCATCCTGGGGCTTTGCCAAAATCTGTGCCCAGCATTTGGCAGCCCTGTGTGCCCCTCTGTCCCTGCCCCCGGCAGCCCTGGCCTGGAAACCCAACCGCTCGGCTTTCCCTGGAGCACCCTGCCCTGGTGATGGGCCTCCTGCATG
>NW_008586431.1:0-30635 GCF_000691845.1 Merops nubicus | reverse complement strand
AAAAAAAAACCCACTGAGGCTGACAGGGGATTTCAGCCAAACCTGAGAGACTGCTGGAAATCTCAGGAATGTTCTGTTGATGTGACTTTGGGAAAAATGGGCAACGAGAGACACAGAGTCAAATTTGCTAGTCCCTTAAGGGAAAGACAGCAAGAGGAACTCATCCTTATTGCTGTGAACTGCAGAACTGGGAGCTGACAGGAGACATTACAAGTCTCTCCAGCACAAGACAAGCTTTGATCAGACCTTGTACCCTATCAGGCACAAAATACTTCGAGTGTGAGACATAAAGCTCCAGGAGACTTGTCCTTGTAGCATGTTCTGCTGCTCACAGGCGTATTTGCTCACAATAGGAAATGTATCTTTTCATTCTCAAACAGGCTGAATTAAGTCTATTGATTTTTTTTTTTATCCCCCACTAGAGATGTTTGCACTTAAGAGCATGGCTGTTCTATTGCAGCCCAAGAAAGCAAACGGACTGATAAAATTATTAGCAGTTAAAAAAAACCCAAAACATGAGAACTAACCTCCAGGCTCCCTGGGTTGTCTACCAATGACAACAAAACTAAGGAATCTCACTGGTGGCTTTGAGCCTTCTGAGGTGGGATCAGGGGCACATGGCTCTGGGACTCCTCTGAACACTGCCTGGGTACACAGCACCTCAAAGGCACCTCTGGGGTGAAGGCTGTGGGGGTGTGCATGTGTGAGGGAAGGGATGGTGGTGTGAAGGAGGGGGAGAAGGTCTCTGCCCTCCTCCCAGTTCCAAAAGGTCTGAGCTCACCCAAAAGCTCATCCTCCCCTCACATTCACCTCGTGCTGTGTCCTGTGCTGCCCACTCATTTCAGGAACGAGGCAGGTATTGCCAGCTGCTTTTCTTTTTCTTCAAAAAGAGAGGGGAAATCTGCATTTACATAAAAGGCTTCCTGGGGTATCCGAGGGACAGTGACCCATTTCAACAATGTTTTTAATATTTGTGACAGCCACGGGTTGTAAATGCTGCCTGTGCTTTTGGTAATCCAGACTCCTGGGAGGCTGAAGGTGACCAAAAGCCAGAACCTGACCGGGTTTGGTACCAGCTCGCCAACGCTGGAAATCCTGCCAGAGGAGGAAGGGGAAGGGACCTGAACCAATTTTCATGGCAGACTTGGGTGTTTTGCTTTTCAGTCAAAGAGTTTCTCAGTGCAGCATCCTCAGCATCTTTTTTCAATAGCTGGTTGTCCTCCAGTGAGTCTCACCTGTATTTTGGAGGTTTTCACTGACACAGACACATTGTTTTCTCCCCGAACCAGGAATCGTGCAGCTCGTGGCTGGGCAGTAGCATTTCTGGTGGGGTGCCCGGCCTGTTGGGGGGCAGAGAGCTTGCTGACAAGGTGGTGATAGTCACCTTTGGAGGATTTCATTGCTGTTTGTCTCTGCAGAAGCCAGGTCTGGTAATTCTCACCTTGAGTCGAGTGGTTTGTGAGGCACTTTGTGAAGCTGGGAGGGTGGGTGCCGAGTCTGTCACCAGGTGGCAGCAAGGGAGAAGGAAAGAATTCCTCTTCTGGAAAACATCTGACTCTCTGCTTTTCCTAAGCATGTCATAAAGCTTCTCTGATGCTTAATTGCCTGAGAGTCTAAAATGGAATCACATCTGCAGCAGAACACCTCTGGGTACCAAATTTTCCTCTAGGCTGAAGTATTTTTTGCAGGATCTGCTGATTTCTGTCAGGTCACAGGTATTTGTCCGTGGCCTTAGTTATTGATGGAGGTGCTCTGTTGTGCCTGGGGTGAGGGGTGTTGGAGGGGACTAAAATGTCACCAGGGTCTCTGGCTGAGACAGACAGAGGTGTGTTACCCGTGACTTAGCCTGGAAGCAGCTGTAAATGACAGAAGAGCTGTGTGTGCCAGTCTGTCTGTCTGACAGACTGTTGGTTTGGGCAGGGCAGTGGCTGTGTGGAGAATACTTCATGTCTGGATCTCTGTACATTATCAACATTCATCTTGTTCCTTTCTGGAGTGCGTGAGCCCTGTTGCAATAGTGAATGCTCTAGATTATTGAGAATTCCTTAAAATATTACAGACCTTGTTCTGGGGACAGTTTCATTCTTAGCTAACTCTAAATATGTTATTTTCTTGTGCATCTGTGTAGAGGTTCACTCATGGATGGGTTAAGGTCAGTGAAACTCTGCTGCTGCCCCATCCTCAGCTGGAATTGTTTCTCACTTGGGTAGCACATCTCCTCTCCTGGCACCCTCCCTTTTGTATGTGACTGTGGAGAGGTGCCCCCGTGGGCAGCTGGGGGTGTGGTTTCCTTGTTTGGAGCCAGTCTCTCATCTTTGTTCTTGTTTGGTCAGGGTCCCTGGCAGCCCCTGTGCCCTGTAGCTGGGGAGGGGCTGGCACTGCAGTGGGGTGCACCAGAGGAACACGTGTGAGGCTGTGCAGGGAGGTTGTGGCTGATGCACTGGGGCTGTGCTGGCACAGACACACTGACAGATGGAAAGAATCTTCTGCAGGTGGGAAGCATAATAAACTTACATGAAAAAACACAGTAACTTGCATGTGCTGCAGGAATGACTGGGAGTGAAACCTCCCAGGCACATTTTAATTATCCCGCTAGCGGTTGCATGTGCCAGAACTTCTAATGGCACATCTCCAGGGCTTAATGATTTTGCAGAGTAATTAAATTGTCAGCCATGCAAACCTCCTCCACCTGACCTCTGCCTGGCTCTGCTGCCTCCCTTGCCTGGCACATCTCTCCTGTTGTCACTTTGCTGAGGTCCCTCTCGGTGGGCAGCGGCTGCCTCGCCGTCGAGTGTGGGACACTTTGACAGCCCCTCTGCTGAGACTTGACTGAGCAAACACAAAGAAGGCAATTCTCAAGGCCAAAACTGTCCTATGGAGATGGTAACAAAGAACAGGAACTTGTACTCCTAGAGAAGGGCCATGTGCAGCTCTGACCACGCCTGGGACCACTTCTGCTCTCCGAGGAGAACGTGCTGAGTTAGGGTAATATTTGTAGTATGCTCGTAGCTGTTACAGTCCAACAAAAACAGTTAATAGCACTGTATTTGCTGCTCACAACTTTGGTTGATTCTTCTTCCATGATCTCATGCTTTTGTTCTTGTGCCTCACCCTGTGACCTGTCTCTTAAGCAAGGGACCTTTCCAGCCTGCTGGGAATGAACTGGTCTACACCCCACTCCCCAGCTGGAATGACTTTGGGATCCCTTGCAGAGCAGCAGAGGTCTGCAGCTGATAACAAAGAGCAGGAACATGGAATACCTCAGCAAGGCTGAAGCTGGCAGGGACTGGTCTGGTACTCCCTATTTGCACTAAATTTGCCCTTTTGCATTAATGGTCTTGTGTGAGCTGGACCACTGCCAAGATGAGTGTTACACAGAAAAAATACCATGCCAGATTCTATCCTCAGATTTGTGACATTGTTCACGTTGGAAATCAAGAGGTTGTGTTATTTTTCTTTTTTCCCCTTCGTGCATTGCCTCTTCTTTTACTATGGGTCAGTCATAAGATTTTCAAGCAATTATATGTGAATTCAACAATTCCCATTTGAAAAAAAATCCTGTCCTCCTACTGAATCTGCCCTGAGGTCCAGTGCAGATGTCCTCAGGAAATAAACACAACCCCAAAATGTCTTCCTGTGAAGAGGTCTGCACACAGTCATCTGAGGTGCAGCACAGAAAAGAATTAGATGTGAAACATTTTTTCTACTACTATTAACTGCATTGAAAGCCAAGTTCTATGCTTTGTAGAATATTTGTTTGCAGCAGGCAACTCTACTGGTGGGTGCTGAACAATCTGCTCTTAGTCTTTTGAGGAGATTAAATAAATAAACTTGCAACTAAACCCTCTTATGACTGACTCTGCCTTCTGCACTTAACTCTGCAGCTCAGAGGGGCAGAGGAGAGTGGTTAACCCCTGAGGCAGCACTGCTCTTGGAGAGGGTTATCTTCTGAGGTTACTCCTAAGATAGAAATAAAATGTAATTGAACTCTGTATTTTCAGCTGCAGTAGGAGCAGCAATTTATCTGCAGACCAATTTCACTTTAGCAGGTAAAATTTGGCAAAAATCTGGAGTTTCATTCAGTGACTTAGCCAAGCCTGGCTTGCCCAATGGCCAGAGCAATTCAGTGGGTCATCTGCTCGGGGGAAGCTGCTTCTGGGAAGTGACTCTGGTTCCCTCCCTCTGGCTGGGAGAACTGAGCTGAGCCTCTGGCTAGTGCTGCGCTAAGGGAACCCGTGAAGCATCCAACGGTGCCACTTGGCTCGTGGCAAGCAGAGCCCCAGAGCTCCAGTTTTGCTTCCCAGTGGTGTCTGTGCTAGAAAGAAAAGCATTTGCTGGAAGAGTATTTAAAATTCAATACTAAGTGTTGGCAGTTTAAAATATTATTATTCTATTTGAGTGCTTACTGAGGAGAGGCACCCAAAGCTCGCTAGAGTGAAATCTGGCTGAATTGGCTACCAGGATTTTTTTCTCTTTTTAATTAAAAATTAATACTTGTTACATTTTCAAGTGTAAATACTGAAAAATAGCCTATGGCAAAATGAAAAGGCACAGGATTAAAAACAGCTTAATTGTTTCCATGGATACATGTTTGCTATTTGTCAAAAAGTATTTTATACACTTTCTACAAGAATAAGCATCACTTTCAATAGATCTCTGCAGGGATGGGCCCTGTCATTGCAACCATAACACCGGAATTTTTCACTCCTAAAAATGTGATCTTTCCATCCAGTAATACCTCACTGGAAGGTCACACTGTTCTTTGGAGCAGAGGAGCTGGAGTGCAGCTCTGCAGGAGGTTAGCAGCCGCCGGGCACCTTCACATGCAGCTCAGCTGGTAACATATGGGACAGAGTGATCTCGTACAGCAAAGCAGTGGCCGAAGGGCAAGGACACAGCACGGGAGTTCACGTTAGCTCTAGCCTGGGTTTGGGAAGAATGCACCAGAAACTGCATCAGAACACTGGAAAACAGTTGAGCAAAACATCTCAAACAGGTTTGCCGAGTCTCGAAGGTGGAGTTGTAAGAGAGATTAAAATCACTGTTCCTTTCTGGAAAACAGCTATAATAGTTGTCTGTTGGTTTTGTTTTTTATTTCAGGATTAGTCTCTAACCCTGGTGTGGTGTCTTCATAACAGTCAGAGTGTCCCTGGGATCAGTGGTGTCTGCTCTGGCACACGCCATGGTGTCCAGCACCGCCGGCCTGCCCTCCTCCTCCTGCCCCTCCAGGAGCTGCACGTCAGCCTTGCCTGGGGACTGCACGGCAGAACATCAGCCACACCACTGGCAGGAAGGGTCTGTGGTGTCCCTGGAGCATGTGTCGTCCTCAGCAGTGTCCTTTTTGGTTACCACACTCTGCACTTCTCTGCAGGGTGCATGGCTGTGCCTTTTTTACAGTGGAACACCTCTGAGAATGCTTCAAAGTTCTGCAAAGATCCCATCACCCTAAACAAAGAGAAGGAAATCACTTAGAGGGACACAGCACATGGAGGTTGTTGCTCTGGAAACCAGAAAGCCATGTTCATGAAGGGGTTTAGAGTCTCATAGCTCAGCTGGAGTCTCAGAATACAAGATAGCTTATGTGAGAAAAACAGAGATGCTAGAACGAGTAGAGTGGGCCTGGGTCCTGGTCCACTCTCTACAGATCAGCAAATTCAGCAGGCCAAGTACAGCAACAGCTCTTCAGCAGCATCCTACGAGCTGTGGGAGGAATCCTTTGGGACTGCAGTTGGTCTGGATGTACCTTGTCTGTAGAATACAGCAGCTGGCAACGAGCTGCTCTCTGTCTGGGCTGCACTTGTGCAATGGGGTGAACCAAGTAAGCAGTTAGTAAATCAGTTAGTGGGACCCACCTGTATTTCAGAGGGCTGTGAACATCTGTCTTTATTGACTGGCTGGCATATTCTGGTCTGTAGGAACCACACCAGACCTAGACAAGGAGGATTAATAATGGGTCAGTATTAAGGGGAATTCAGTTTTGGGACCTTCTCACTCTTTTTTTGAAATTGTTCCATAAAGCTGTCTCAGTTTGTTACAATGTAGTAGGGGAGTACAATTTATAAAGGAGGTGGAATAGATACAATTATTTAGTAATTAGGTTTTGTTTTATCAAGTTCTTGGATCAAAATCTGATGCTTTGGGATCAATACCCTAGCTCTTGATTTCACCCATGTGTTTCTGCAAATAGATGAGCTGAAGTACGAGTGTCTGGGGCACAACACTCAGTGTGTGGGCTGACTGCCAAATATTTGACCTACTGTTAAGTATTTGTTACTCTAAGAGTGTAAACACCCAGGCTGAGGGGTGAAATGCAGCTCAGCAAACACTTTCTCCACAGTGATAAAGTGGTAGAGAGGGAAATAAGCAGAATCTGTAGCAACATCTGTGATCAGAGTGTGTGTCCCTGTTTCAGGGCTGCTGCCTTGGTGTTCCTCAGGCATTCCATTTTCTCCAGCACATGTTAAAAAATGGATGAAACCTTGTGTGCATCAAAGGCAAAAGGAGTCTTCTCCTAAATGTCAGTGGAACCAGTACAGACATGAAATGGGTCCTTGAGTGTTTGCTGTCCCCTGTAAGTTGTTGCCTGACATGTCTTTATGTTGGTTTGCCCTGTTCCCCTGTATCCTCACTCCAGCAGGTTTCACTAGTACCCTCAGGGAAGTTACTGAAAGCTCTTTCCTCTAATCACTGAACTGTCTTCACTGTGTCTGGGGGACCTTCTGATGAGCACAGTCAATGCTGAATCACTGTCCAGGTGGAGCTTGGGATGGATTTTCTCCAACCTTTAAGACAACCTAATCCATACTTCCCAGCAGCATGTAGTGGCTGCATCTGAGTGTCCTTACCTGGGCAAAGTTGAGGAAGAAAAGCTGTTTGTGGGACAGATTCAGGCCAGGCAACTTTGGCTCCTTCCCTTCTTGTTCAAGCCATTTTAGGTAGGCCTAGAAATGATGGCAGATTCCATTCAGAGAATGTTTATGTACCCAACATGTACCTTCTATATTTTGGTAGTTTTTATCTTTCTAGTACAAATAGTACAGCTGATTTTATGGGGGGGGAAAAAAAAAAAAAGCTGTCATCATAACTATTGTGACTTTTCTAGGAAAAAAAAATGAAACACAAAGATGATTTGCATTCAGCTTAAGTACAGTAATCTCAGAACTGAAAACTGTCATAAACCAGAAAAAATACCAAAGTTTTAAAATGGTAGTTCCAGTTGGCCAGCTGACCTGCAGCTGCCACTGCCCCCAGACTGCTCCTGTGCTGCTGGTGTGGCAGTGTGACTGCTGACACCTTCCTGAGGTGTGACTGGTGGTCCCTGCAGTCAGTGACCCTACAGGGACCGAGTGGCCCCGGCTGCAGTTGGAAGTAAAATCATCAGCGTTCACTGACTTCTTCTACAGGGATTTGTACCTGGAAATAAAGTGTTAAATCTTCTCCAGCAGTTCTGTGGTGATGATTTTTCTCTCCTCAGGTAACTGCTCATAAAATAGCAGATAATAACCTTGCTCAATGTTAAACCCATTACCTGTTATTGTTTCATGTTAATTGGCCAATTTTCTTTTTTTAGGTATATTGACATAGTGGAGACAAGTTAATGTGTCCTCATGCTGCTTAATTCCAAACGTTCTATTACTTTATCCTCTTAGTTGCTGAGATAGTCCCAAAGCACACAAAGCAGAAGGTAGAGCTGAGGGGAAGAATGCACTCAGCACTGCAGAGCACCAGCAGACTCTCTGCAGGCAGTTCATGTCACACCACAGCTTTTGGAACCAAGGACACCTTCACCTGAACAAAGTAATTAATTTTTACAGTGTCCCTCAGAGTCAGAATTGTCAGGTTAGATTTCTGAAAATCCAGGATGTTCTTCTATAAACCCCCTGAACTGTGACCACATTGAAAACACCAGGGAGAAGAGGTTTTGCTGTGACACCTGTTAGGGTTATTTTTAGGAAGGAACATTCTGTGCTCACACCTGAGCTCCACCTGGGAAGAGCCTTAGTGCTGGTAACCACTGCCCTCCTCTTCATGGCAATGGGCTGTAGACCTGGAGGATTAAAGATCCTGGACTTCCCTTAGTCTGGAAGCCCCTGGCAGAGCAGGGGAGATAAGGCAAGGAGCAACAGTGTTGATAATGGATAAATCCATGCTGAACAAAACACTTTTTCAGCTAGAGCAGGGGGCTGGTGCTGTGAAAACTCAGCTGCATTTCTCTTGTTTTGAAATAACTGATGGGTTGAAGCAACTTTTCACCTTGGAAAGAGGCAGGCAGTTCTGAGATTATCAGGCCTTGCATTTTTGTTCTGCTTTCTAGATGCATGGAAAACAAATAGCAGCAAGGTAAAAGGGACTTCTTTGTGCTATTTTCCTAAAGCTTGTAAAACACACAAAGCAAGCAACAAAAGGAGCTGGGCTTTCAGAGACAGGTATTTTGGTAGATACAATCTGTATCCTCCTTGAGAAAGTGATGGTATTTCCATCTATTCTTTTCATGTCCTACCTAATGAGTCACTTGAGGGATCAAAGATGAAAACTGTTAGAGAAATAAACTTAGAGAAACTGTTGCTCTGCTTCATAATATCACCATTGTGGCCAAGAAATCAGTGCTCTGTTGCCACCTGACAAGCTGTCTGAGGTTGTCGCTGCCATTTTTAGAATTAAGAGCTTTAGAAAGAAGAAGTTGTGTCACCTTTTTCACAGCTAATTCTGTGCCTGTTGGTGCACGTTGCTCTTGTTTACCCAAGACAGAAGTACACAGTGTCAAGCACTGTAGTACATCAAAGTACAAGGAGGACAATTAGGTGGTCTCCTTGTGGGTGCAAGAGTGGCAGCAACCCTACAGTGTGACTGGATCTACAGGGACAAAGCTTCTAGGTAGATAACTGAGGCTCTGTGAGGTTTTGAATATGGTAATAATGTGCTAATTGTCAAATTTGATATGACAGAATAGGTAACCCCATTGCTGAGTCCCAGGGGTTCACTCACAGTGTATTTGGAAGTTACCTTGTAAGCCTGTCGGACTCCTCCATTATCTGCAATATTCTCTCCTAAAGTGCTTATTCCACTGACCTGTAACAGAAGAATCATTCATTTACTCTGCAGGCAGTGCCATCAACAGCCCCAGGAGCTGGAGCTGAAGCACAGTCATACATCACAGGCAGTTGTGTCTGGGGCAGAAGGAAGCCCTGACTTTGAGCTAGGACAAAGAAAGGAGGGAAGGGAAATAAAAAATGAAAAGGGTAAAAGCTGTAGATGGGAACAGACAGAACATGTAGGAATGTGACATGAACAGAGTATGGGCTGTATGGACACTGGCAGGGCTGCCAAAGGCACCTCCTGGGGTCTGTCAGCAGAGGCAGAGATGGGCCCATTCCCCACTAGCCCCATGGCACACAGATACACTGGCCTTCTAGGCTACAGCACTGTCCCCCATTTACCATAACCCTTGTATCTTACTTCCAGAACAATTAGCCTGTGCTATGTGAGGGTTTATTCTTGTCTTCTCTGGAGATTCTCCATCCACATTCCCTGTTTTTCTGTATAGAACAGCAGTGGCTGGGAGCAGTTGGTTTTACTCACGTTCTGTCCTCCCGCCAGCTCCCACGTGTAGTTCCCGTACTGATGAACCATGCAACGAGACTGCTCCTCAAAGTGCATAGCAGAGTAATTGCTCCACCAGTCAAACATGTTTCCATCCTTATCAAAGTTCCTGCCTGTAGGAAAACCCAAGAAAAAAGGGAAGTTTGGAGTGACAGTATGTTAGAGCAACTGTTCTCCCAGTGCAGCACCAGTTTCTTTTCAATGCAGGAGCCACACTTCCTCCCCTCTGTCCTCCTTTGATGTAAGATTCAGAAAGGGACATGGTTTAGTGGTGACCTGGCAGTGCTGGGTTAATGATTGGACTTGATGATCTTGAAGGTCTCTTCCAACCAAAACAATTCTGTGATTTATCAGAAAGGGTTTTGACCCAGTTAATTCTGCTTGGGCACAAGGGAACAGACAAGATCAGCTGTGATTCTTTCACCTCTGTTATTCCATGATGTTCTGTTCAGTCAGCAGCCCCGACTTCAGCTCTAACACTAAGTTTTATTTCAAATTGGATTATGCAGACATCATAGAACAAAACTTCCCTCAACCTCTGGGGTGTCTAAGGTGTTTATTCTGATTGCCCATGTGACAGAACTGGGGTTCAGAGGAATTAATTAGTTGGCCACAGCAGGAGAAGGCTGGAGTTGCAGTTGTGGTGTTTGTGTTCTCAGCTCTCTGGTTTGAGCACATTTTTCTTCACTATAGGTACAGATTTCTGAGGCTATATTGTGTGCTTATGTGTCATCCGCATAGGTTTAATTAACATTAAAAACACATTGAAAAAACTCCATATATAAAAAAAGACTGGCTTATAGTATGAGAAGTGAGTTTCTGCCCAGAATGATTTTACATAGCATTCTAGAAAGATCATAAAGTCAATTTGTTTCAAAGCTTGACATTGAAAAAAAGTCTCCTGTGATTTCAAGACACTACTGACAGCTCTTCTGTCCCACGAATGCAGTTCACAAGATTTCATTTCACTGTGGGAGCCAGTCTATCTGCTTGCATTGTATTTCTCCTCTGACAATGCTGTAAAGGTAACAGCTTTTCCTGAGAATTGTCATTGACTCCATGTAACTGTAACATCTGCTTACTGCCTCTGTGACCTGCTTAGTTCATGCAACACTCCCTGCAAAACGCTGAACAGAATGTTGTTAGTGCTTCTCTCCCTCCCCGGGAGCAGCCTGGCAGGTCTGTGGCCTGGCTGTACAGATGCTTCAGCCACAGCAGGGTGGAACTTTCATTTCTTAAATGAGTGCAGCTGAAAGAACAATAATTTCTCAGTAATCTGCTCACCGTTGTCGTCGAACCCGTGAGTAATTTCATGCCCAATAACCATCCCGATGCCGCCGAAGTTGAGGGCTTGGGGCTGGTGTTTGCTGAAGAAGGGGGGCTGCAGAATGCCAGCAGGAAAAACTGCAGAGAGGGGGGGAGAGAGGGAGATGCTGAGGCAGCTTCATTTCACACACTTTGCAGATTGTTCCCTGGCTTTACGCATCAGGAAGGAACATAAAGTGTAAAATGATTAGAAACAGCATTGTGCCTCCTCATGTGAAACTGTTCCTCTCTTGATAGAGGAAAATGGCAGGTTAATTAAGGTTTAATTTAGCACATCTGCAGCTACACTGTCTGCTTGTTTGAGACCCAAGTGTTGTTCCCATGTCAGTTCAGCCTCACTCAGTCCGTGGTGTCTGCTGCAGCAAGGCAAGTACACAATGTTTAGTAGAGACAGGTACAGTTTGCATTTTAGAGCCATTTCACAGGGGAACTAAAGGGTGTTTCATTGCTTTATTTCTGTTAAAGAAAGGTTAGCAATTGTATGCTGGTTACCAGGAACACTTGGTGTGTGAAACCTGCATGTGGAATTCCTGCAGAGCACCAAGTGCACGTGGATCCCACTCTGGGGGTTTGGGGGAGCAGTTGGAGTCTACTGGCAAAAATCTTCCCTAGGATCTGTGGGATTCAGCCTTCATCCCATCAGTGTCAGATGAAAAGATACACACTTCTAGAGGAATTAAGACTGCAAGCAATTAATTCTAATAAGATACTTTCTAAGAAGTGAGATATTGAAATTAAATAGCAAATATTTCATTTAGAGACAAAAACCTTTTTAACTATATAGAAGATTTTACCCATACCATGTTGGGGAGAAGGGTATATATGGCAGGCTGCAGTAAGGCAGAAGCAGGAAACTGAAAGTACTGTGGGAGATGATTTTCCTCAGTCTAGAGACAGGAAGAAATGGGATTGAACTGACACCTACACTAGTGTGGGCAGCTGTGCTCAGATTTTTGACTTGTATATTCATCTTCAAGTTGCTTAAGCCAGTTACTTCCATATGACTTATCAGGGCAGAGCTGCAGAGCAGCCAGTCTTCTTTAAGAGGTGAGGTGCCCACCTGGGAAGCTGCCTCCCAGCTGAGCACAATCCACATCAACCTGCTGGGGATCAGCAGGGGCCCTGAGCTTGGCCCCGGGGTGATAGCACCAGCAAGCTGAGGAGCACCCTGCTGGAGCTGAAGGACTGGCTGTGGCTTTTCATGCACCTGCAGGAAGAGGTGAGTGGAAGCTACATGAAGGGAAGATGGCTCTTTTTGATGAGGCTGGAGGGTTAACTGTGCACACTTTGGATGTTGCTGCTTCTAGCAGTTATCTGAGTTTTCCCTTGTGATGGTTGGTTGGGTTGGTTTCTGTTTCTGGCCTTTGACCTGTCAGCAGGATACTATTGCTGTCAGGCCTAAAAGTGGCATGGATTTGTCCTGTTATGGTATTTGGCAGTATTTGGGTAGTAGATCTTCCTGTCAGTCTGTGAATTTGAATAAGCACTACTTAGCAGCAGTTTTTGGGTTTCTCTCCCGTTTGGTGTGTTTATCAGGGATGTGGAACCATGAGTAGAAGCAGCCTGGGATACACTGTGAGCATCCTCTGCTCTCAGAGGCTGGCACTTGCACAGAACTGTCCCTGTCTCAGGGGTTCAGGCACAGGCTGTTCCTGTCACGGTGCTGAGCAGGGGGAGCTGGATACACACCAACAGAGGGACTCCTGGAAAGAACAGACGGTCTGCCTTGCCCAGGGCTGTAAGGGCACAGGCAGATCTGCCTCTGGACAGCAGAGAAGCAAAACCCAGTCAGGTCCCTGAGGCTGTGTCAGACCGTTGCACACCCACCTATCTGGTTCCGGTTGGGGGAGTAGAAGGCATTGACCACTGCAGCTCCAATTATCCATCTAGAAAGAAATGTTGCACCCAAAGTTAGTCATGGTTGTTTTTTTTACTTTTCCCAGACATTCTTTTAGTTGAATTATCATTGTTAGAAACCACAGGCTGTATGTAAGACTGAGGTGAGGAAGAAAGGTGCCATTGAATCCAGCTGTAAAGAAATACTAATACCAGAAGTAATTGGTGTCTCTTGTGGGGGCACCTCTCATCTAAAACAATGGCAAGTTACAGTGAGAAATGCTTTTGCTTTTGAGTGTTGAAGAGTCACATTGGGTGTCCAGCTCAGGAAGCAAACTGGACTATTAAGAGTTCAGATTGGCTAGCTCATAGCTCTGGAAATCAGGCCATATTCCAAGGCATTTGTTGCAGAACGTGCAAGCCAGGGCTTCTGGGATGTATCCATGTCATGGACTTGGCAGGAACTCCACTGCACTTGAAGGACTGGAGGGGTTGTCCTGGTCATGCTGGTGATGATGTTTGTGATGCCAACTGCCCACCCTGGAGCTGTTACTAACCATTTATGAGCATGCCACTTCTCTTTGGCTGTTTTAAGGCTGGCACTAGGTGAGGATGTGCCTAAGAGTGGAGAACTGTGGGGTAACAGCTGGGCTAAAGCAGGCTAAGACCCGAGACTTACTCAGGATGCATTCACAGAGTCAAAGAGGGGATCAGGAGGCAGCCAAACCTGCACCTGGAAGCTCCTGGGCAAATACATTTATACTTTACTAGGTGCAGTGTGAGGGAACTGCTTTTGTGTTAAGTGGTTTTGATGTAATATCTGAATGTGAAATAACTTGATGAGGGATTAGAGAGATTCTAAGAGAGCTAGATGAATTCCTACCCAAAAAGACAATGAACTACTTGCTTAATTCCAGGAAATAACTTGCAAGATCCCAGACAGAAGCATTCTGGGCTATCCACAGCATGTGACTTAAACATGATGAGTATTATTTCAGAATCTAGATTGTTTTTAGCATGCAACCTGGGAACTTACATGTCTTGGTCCACTCTCTCTCGAAGTTTTTTCAAGCTCTTTTGGGCTCCAGCTCTAAGGTTTTCCAGAATATTTTCAAAGTAACTGTATTCACTGAAGTTTAACTAAAGAAACAGAAATCAAAGTGTATTAGTAAGATGTGCAGGAAGAGGAATTCCTTGCAAATGTTTTGATTCCAAGGTATCACTTAGTAATTGCACTTGTTTATTGCATGCATTTATTTACAATGTTCAGCACAGTCAGTTTTGATTGCTGCCCTGTCGCTGGCATGAGAGCTGCACAGGGACTCCAAGGAGCAAGGAATTAAGTGTAGGCTTTTAGACTGAGGGGTGCACAGCACACTTACATTGGCATATTCCTGATCCAGTTTTTCATTCTGATCTTCCAAAACATAATCTGGGTAGCCGATCTGCTCCTTAATTGCCATTGCCTAGAAGAAAAGAGTTTCATGTTTCCTCTTAATTGTGGATTTTGTTAATGTGGTGGTTTTTTTCCAGTTTTTAATACATAGAATAGTTCCCCCTCTCTTGTAGAGGAACTGGGAATTGTGATGTTACAAGATTGAAAAGGTTTCATGGTCATGATGGAATACTGAAGTTCTTTGTCTCTGACCTTCTCACGGGCTTTCTCTTTAGATGCCTCGTCCATCCACTGTAGCTCATCCAAGGTCTCGATGAACACTGCACGAATCTTGTCTATTAAATCTCGGACCTACAAGACAGGCAGTAAGCAATGAATGATTTACTGTTCTTCCCAGGCACAGCTAAGGGGGGGGAAAGCCTCCTGCTGCAGGATGATGTCCCCAGACTCTATGCTCTAAAACATGGTACCCAGCTTTTCAAAGAGCATCGTAAATGAGGTTTTACACTTTCTGACCCTTGGCTGATGGGTGTCTTTAACAGCTGGAACAGGCTGGGAGGTCAGATGGTGGGGAATGGGCACTGCAGACACTGAGGCTGTGCAGTAGGAGGAAGGGTAAGCCACCTACCAGCTGCTTGCTCTGGCCAGCGAAGGCCTCCCTGACGTACATGGCCCCCACAGCACTCTCCATGTTGCTGTTGACGTAGCTCACGCACTCCCGCCAGCGCGCGTCCTCCAGCGTGGTCCCGTACAGAGCCTGCAGCACAAAGCCTGGGTCAGCCCTGCCCCCAGCCCTGCCCCCAGTCCTGCCCACACAGCTCTGCTGAAGCCTTCCCTCAAGAGGAGCTTAACCTCAGACACAGGTTTCCATTGCTGCGATTCCTGAGCTTAGGTTTGTTTGGGGATTACATGGCATAATGATGTCTTTGTGTTGACAAAGACTTGACTTGCTGACCGAGGGACTCTCCCAGTTCTGTGCAGAACCATTTCCTTGGGAAGAGAGGAAATACCAGTTCTGTGCAGAACCATTTCCTTGGGAAGAGAGGAAATACCTTCCTGTAGCTGGCCCGAGCGTCCTTGAAACGCCGACTCAGGCTGCTGACGCGATCGAGCACCAGTCGCCAGATGAGGTAGTTCTGGATGGTGCTGTGGGAAAGCAGAGCTGAGTTTAATCCCTGTGAAAGGCAACACCCGTGCAGGCAGACAAGGGGGATCTTAATTGTGAATGGAGGTAAGAAAGCAAATGGTTGCTGCCCATCATCAGTTCCATGGCATCTAGAGGTGCAGAGACATCCAGCCTGGGCACTCTGCCACCGTGTCTGGGCAGGGATTCATTGCTTATCTCTTCTCCCTCTAGACAGTAATGACAGCTAAGCCTGTGATGTGTGAGTTGTCTTGTTTAGTTTTTCTCCCCTCCAAACCTTTTCTGAGCAGGTGACACACCTAGTACCAGAGTATTTTGGGACCATAGGACCCTAGAAGACATTACCCATGTTTAACAGTGAAGTGGTGTAATTTTTCTCAGAGAAGCTCTGGCAGAACTAGCAAGTGGGCCCAGTAATTTACATTTCCACAAGACTTCCATGACTTTTTTGTCTTGGATACTCCTCAATTTCTTTACCTTGCTGAGTACTTGGAGATGATTGCTTTCAGCTCTTGCAGATAGGGTATGCCATATACAACAACCTCTTCCTCTGGGTCAACCTGGACGTTTACTGAAGACATGACACCTTGGATGAAGAAGGTCCAGTTAAACTCCTAGGCAGACAGAAAGACACAGACCAATGCCAAGTGTTTAAACTGCCTTAGTAACTGTCTGGGCTTTCTACAGTCTATGGAACTAAAGGAAGTTTAGTGATTTTTTTTTAATTTTTTTTTATTTTTTTTTGTAGAAAAAATGCATTTTAAGAGGTTCTGAAGACAAGATTAAGAATGGGAACAATTTTACATCTCTTTGTTGCATCACTGATGAATTCACAGTCCCGTTTCCAATAGGCATGGTAGTAAGAGGAGGCTGAAAGTATTAGACTGCTCATTAAACACTTACATTCAGTGCAAACTCTTCCTGTAGCTCTTTTAAGGTCATTTTGTTGTACAACAAGGTTACATCATGTCTTTCTTCTGCTGGAGTAGTTGCCTGAAGACATTCACAAGGTTATTACTAGAGTTAACTGACATGTCAATGGCTGAGATAGTATGGATGCTTGTGCACATATTCACATATTATTTGAGTGTATCTAAACCAGCCCATTTTGGAAAAGAAAGCTCTTCTGATGGTGTCCAATACTGCTTTCTGAATTTCAGCACAGGAGCTCAGATTCCCCCCTATTCAATAATGCTTCAGTAATAAGTTGATCCAAGCAGTTCCCTCTATCCTCTTTAAGCCCTTGGAGATTCTTAGGGTGCTGTAGACTTCTAAGAATGTAAGGGAGCTAGCCCTGGTGTTATCATAGCCTATGTTTAGCAGAAGATAGATTATTCTGCTTTAGGAGACTTCCAAAAATAAATATGTCTGGGACTAGAGCAGACACAGCAGCAGTGTATCCAGTAGACATAATTATATACCCAGAGGCTCTGATTTCTGAGCTGCTCACAGCACAAGTCTTCTTCCCCCTGCTCTCTCTTGGGCCACGGGCCTTCTGCTGTGTTGCACAAACCAGTGAGAGGTTCTCCCCCATCACTCCTTCCCCCCCAACAACCTGAGACATTCCTGGCTGCTGTACTCACGTTGGCAATCTCTGTTTCAAGCTCCATAACCTTTGCCATCTCCTCTTGGACAAAGGAATCATCTTTAGGCACATTCTTGTCTTCCCGGATCATTTTGGCAATGGTGACCATGAACTGCAGGTAAGCTTCCCTCACCTGCACACAAGGAACAGGACACGTGTGTAGCCTTGGGAGGAAAAGGTCTGTCTGTCATTTCTCACTCAGCAAAACGTTTTTTTCTTGTTATGTTTACAGTGTGCTGTGAAAGTTGTGCCCAGGGCTCACAGCCTCTGCCCTTGTTTCCAGTGCAACCCTCCCCACTCCATTTTCTCTTTTTTTCTACTATAACAGATACTGCTGCAGTACCCAGGACCTCAGTTCACCCTGGAATACCTTACAGTGTAGCTGCCAGTCTCAAAATACGTAGTAAAAGCAACATTTTCTGCTCCCCTGTGCAGTCCAACCCTCTGGCACTCTCAGTTGGAACTGTTACTTGTGCAAAGAGAGCTCTCTGCTCTGAGTTCTGCTGTGGGAACAGTGATCCCTGCTAGCCAAAACATCAGGGGGAGCATGGAAGGTTTAAGTTCTCTGGAAGCAATACCATAAATCTGCTAAACTCTGGTTTTGTTGTCTGAAGGAAAAGCTCTGTCTCAGGTGGTTCCCAGTGATACCTTTATTTCTCACAGGAGGGTATGACTGTGATTTATGCCTCAGAATGGACCTGGAAATGACATCTGGCTGCTGAGGGAGTACTGACCTCTGATACAGGAAAACTTAATACTACCTATTCCTCTTGCATGCTTTTCTTCCTCCATAGACCTTAGAAACCAGTTAAATACAGCAACTGTTGTGAAATTGAGTCTGGGCACTTACAGGATGATGATTTGTGTTTTTATGCTGAATGCTGAGGCCTTAATCAGGCCAGACTCCCACAGGCCTCAGCAGGAGTGTTGCCAAAAGAAGCTGGACTAAGCACAGGGGGAGTTTGGGTCATCAGTTTGGTTCATTGTCTGTGGGAACTGAGCTGTTAAATAGCAAATAAAAAGGGGTTGTGTCTCCTCCTTATTCATTAAGTTTAAAAACAAAGCTTTAGCCTTTCTTCTTTATAGCTTTAAATTAAAACTGTATTAAGCAGTATTGGTTTTCTTTTGCTAATTTAGGATAGTCTATGTACTCTACCTGATTTTAGTACCTCCTACAAGTCAACCTAAGTCTGACTTCCACGCAGTGCTGAGTAACTGTCCCTCTTCCCTGCTGTAACTGCTGCTGTAGAGGTGAAACTTGCAGAACCAAATCCTGGCTCCAGCAGCTGTCTGCAGTTCCCAACACAACAACACAGAGTTGGTGTGTGTCATGAGACAGATTAACAGAAGCTGGCAGTTTATAAAGGTGTCCAGAAGGTGTGGAAACAAGCTTGTAAAAACTTTACAGGACTCTATTTTAGGCTGTTTTTTATATATGAGAACATGGTAAAGTACATTAAAGTAAGAAGAAAGCTAGACCCACTGATGTTTTCATCTGTCTTTACAACCACCAGACAAAAGAGTCTACAATGCTGATTGTTGTCTCTCTGTATTCCCTTCCATTCGTGTTAGCAAAATTAGTTTGATGTTAGGCTGCAAGTACTCCTTGTTAGTGTGACATAACTGAGGAGAATAATGTACTAAAGCAATAGTTTCATCTTGGAAACAGAGAAATTATCTGGCTGTTTGCAGTAGCTTTCTGTGTCTTTAGAGAAACCCTCACACTTTTGCTCAGAGCTCTGGCAGAGGAAAGCAGCTAGAAAATACTCTCACAATGTTAAAGTAATTTTGGGGCAAGGGAGGAGTAAGTGGCAGCAGAATCTTACTAGCTCAGTATCTATTCCATTAGTACAGCTCTTGCTGCTCCGTGTAAAACACGTTATCACGTGGAGCAATGAATGTCAGGCTGATTATGTAACATGAAAATTTGTATATTTGAGTTTTCTAAAACACAGGTATAAGTAATAAAGGTGGTTTAGTAGCAAATAGTAAATAAATTTACAAGGAATACTTACTCTTTGATAGTTGCCCCCATTGAAGTAGTAATCCCTGGATGGCATTCCTAAACTTGGCTGGTCAATCTGAAGGAAATGATGCATTTCTTTAGTGATGAACAGGAACTGGAGTTGTCCTTGAAAGGCAACATGAAATGCTGCATGTGCTGTCCTTTCAGTGTTGGAAAAGACACTGGTACCCTCTTAAAAATAACCAGAGAACTTTTAGATTTCTAGGAGCTGGGGTGACATGGAAGGTACCACTCCTGTCTCTGGGTTTCTGCGTAAGGACAGGATGGATACTCAGTGTGGGTTATTAAGCAAAATCTTTCAGCAACCACTGAGATCCAAGAATAAATTTAAGTATCTTAGAAAAGAAGTTTCTTGAGGGCTGGACTTCATATACAGGTGTATGTGAGCAAACATTGAAATACTATTTACATTTTCCAAAACCAGTTTCCTGCTGTGTATTAAACCTCACCATCATTCTGCAAGTCACAGGCCTTTACAGCCCTTAAATGCTGTAAATCAGCAGAGCTCCACTGAGTTTTATTTCTTTACCTGAAACAAAAAAGTTATGCTGCCATAAAAGGTTTCCCAATAGGCCTCTGAGACAGATCTGCCACTTGGGGTACAGAACCACTGCAGATGTTTTGCCAGTATTGAGCAAGCCTGCTGACTTAGGGGAAGCTAATCTCACAGTGTAAGTAACTGCCTGCTAGGGTCCTGGCTTACAGCTGACTCCCTGAAGTATCTGCCTGCTAGGGTCCTGGCTTACAGCTGACTCCCTGCAGTGTTCCCTTACATAGATGATGTGCCTGCTGGAGTCCCGGTCATCGTTCCACACAAACAGGTCAATGAGGACACGTTTGTTAAACCTGGAGTTCAGTGTGGAGAGCTGCTCTTCCATGCTCCAGTTTGGCTCTAGGAGGTAAAAGGAAGATGCATGTCATTGATCAGTATGTGTCAGGACTGGCAAGCTGTGTATTGTGCAAGCTTCTTGCTGAAATTGTTTAGAACCAGACAGGACGTGAGGTGAGGATATCTACACAGGACATTCTTAGAGTGGCTAGGGATTCCTAGACTGTTCTTCCTGCCATATATGTCTTGGTGATAGAAAGTAATCAGTAAATGATTAATATATGTAAGTAATTGCCTATGCACAGTGTAAATCATATTGAAATACTATTTACATTTTCCAAAACCAGTTTCCTGCTGTGTATTAAACCTCACCATCATTCTGCAAGTCACAGGCCTTTACAGCCCTTAAATGCTGTAAATCAGCAGAGCTCCACTGAGTTTTATTTCTTTACCTGAAACAAAAAAGTTATGCTGCCATAAAAGGTTTCCCAATAGGCCTCTGAGACAGATCTGCCACTTGGGGTCTATTTACATTTTCCAAAACCAGTTTCCTGCTGTGTATTAAACCTCACCATCATTCTGCAAGTCACAGGCCTTTACAGCCCTTAAATGCTGTAAATCAGCAGAGCTCCACTGAGTTTTATTTCTTTACCTGAAACAAAAAAGTTATGCTGCCATAAAAGGTTTCCCAATAGGCCTCTGAGACAGATCTGCCACTTGGGGTACAGAACCACTGCAGATGTTTTGCCAGTATTGAGCAAGCCTGCTGACTTAGGGGAAGCTAATCTCACAGTGTAAGTAACTGCCTGCTAGGGTCCTGGCTTACAGCTGACTCCCTGCAGTGTTCCCTTACATAGATGATGTGCCTGCTGGAGTCCCGGTCATCGTTCCACACAAACAGGTCAATGAGGACACGTTTGTTAAACCTGGAGTTCAGTGTGGAGAGCTGCTCTTCCATGCTCCAGTTTGGCTCTAGGAGGTAAAAGGAAGATGCATGTCATTGATCAGTATGTGTCAGGACTGGCAAGCTGTGTATTGTGCAAGCTTCTTGCTGAAATTGTTTAGAACCAGACAGGACGTGAGGTGAGGATATCTACACAGGACATTCTTAGAGTGGCTGGGGATTCCTAGACTGTTCTTCCTGACCATATATATCTTGGGGATAGAAAGTAATCAGTACCTAATTAATATATATATAAGAAATTGCCTATGCACAGTGTAAATCTCCCTGACTTTGCCTAGTTAGGCAGGTTTGTTCCAAACCCCAATTAATATGCAAGCATTAGAACACAGCTATATTAGCTATGCTGCTTTTGTTTTCATTATTTGTATTGGTCTTTTAGGTCTCTAAATATCCAAAGTACACTGCTCACAAATAAGATCTTATCTGGGTATTAAATTGATCTAACTTATACAGGTCACTGCGTGCTAAATATGTATGATACCATGACTTCTTCATGAGGAAAACGTTTAAACAGAGGATCTAGTCCAATGACAGTGGCCTCCTTAGTGCAGCAGATAATTCTGACTTACCACTACAGAGCTCTCAGGCTCAGCATTACCTTTGGTCTTATTCCAGTCTGCAGAAGCCACTGGCCAGTCTCCAACCGTCGTTAAGGCCTCTAGCAGAGGCAATGAATCTCGTTGCTCTATAAGACCTGAGGGAGGAAAAACAAATACTATATTGTTTTCATAGAGGGGGGGAAAAAAGGAAGAAGAAAAGTAGGTATTGTGCCTAACGGTTTAAATCTGAAACTGAATTTGTCACAGCAGAAAATGAGATACCATGAAATCATCTGTCTCCTACATTACTCTTCAGAAAAGTAATCAAATTCTTCTGTTGACTTCAGTACTGCTCTTGACTGAATGGGTTTGGAGAGGATGAAATGGGACAGGATTTGCCTTCAGAAGGGAAGGCTTTGCATCGATACCAGAGGCAGGTATCCAACAGCTGTCCTTTCTACATCCCAGAATTTTGTATATTAAGCCTTAATGATGTACCCAGGGGTGTGAGGATTGGCTTTCCAGGGGAGGCAATGCAGATTAGCTAGATATTGGGTGGACTTTTGTCTGTCTGGTACCAAAGGAGAGATTCAGTGGAACAAGAAAAGACTCACTCTCATTCATGCATGACTTGTAGAGTATTTTAGCTTTCTGAAATGCTTCTCTGTCCCCTTGATCTGAAGTCTCCAGCACACCTGGGGAAGGAACCATTGTGGTGAGATTTTTTTTTTGCCTGGGAGAGCTTTGATCTTTTCTTAGAAATCACTGAGAATTCAGGGCTATGATAAATACTTGTTATTGTGGGCTTCACTTACTGTGGAACTCGAGTGCTCTTGAGCACTCTTAAGGAGCTATTAATGGAACAAGTGTCAGGACGAAGGACACGCATGCAGCTCCTCTTGCTCCTTTTGAAGTTAGTACCAAATCACCAATGGCTAATTTTGAGTGGGAACAGGATGTTCCCACAAAATGGGTACAGTAAGAGATGTAGAGATTAAAGGACTAGAGGAGGGGGGAAAAAAAATCACAATCAAAACTTCTCTGGAAGTTTATTTCTCTGTATAATGTGTAGTAAGTAACATCTGAAACTAAACAGCAGTGCATAGCCAAGGATAGGACAGCCTCATTCCTACCTTTTAGGATGATCTCCAGCTCGTCTCTCAGGATGTCAAAAATGCTGTATCTGGAGCTGGTTTCTGGGATAACGTGTCTGTTCAGCCAGCCCCCACAGGCATACTGGTAGAAATCCTTGCAAGGGTCAGCTCTTGGGTCCATGTTCTGAATTATTCGAGCAGCTAGATATCAAAATTGGAGAGTTGAATTCCATAGACTGCCCAGTCATCTCTGGGACTACCAAGAAGGCACCTTGTTTATGCTCCTTATAGTGGATAAGATTCATTCTCTTGTATTATGACCCAAAGGATCCTAATTTCTGATTAAAAATGCCCAGAAGCATTTGCCAGCAGAATGTGCACTGCAGCTGTACTCCTTACAGAGGGAGCTCTGAACAGCAGAGCAGTTCTCCCACAGCTCAGGGCCTTAGGAGTGAGCATCTGCCCAGGGCCCTACCTGGGGCCCCAGCTGAGGCTCCTACAGATGATATCAGTGTTTCCAGGGGGCAATGGGGAATGTCTGTGCTGGAGTCCTGCCTCTCTTGAGGTGTTCAAGGAGATCCCAAAAATAAGAAGATGAATAGCCCAATGTGTAGAATATATTATCTTTGAGAGAAAATCTGGTTTAAGGGGATTCTTATTATACTTCATAAATACAGACTATATTGGTTAATCCCCATCCTTCTGGCTCAGGCCAGAGCCAGGGAGCTGGTGACCACACTGGCAATTTTTGTGTACTACTTCCTCATAAATGATACTCCTGGTGACAAAGGATGTGTACAAGGGAGAAGGAAAGGGCTTTTTAGCTTGGTGTTCACACACAGAACTGAGGATGGCTGTACTCCCTGCCTTTGACAGTGTTAGCAATTAGTGTGTGTAGCCCAAGGGGAAATTTCTGTCCCTTTCAACTCTTCCAGTCTTAAAGCCTGAGCCACTGTTTATTTATGTTCAGTAGAATTAACACGTACAACATCACCTCTGCAATAACCATCCCAGTTGGGGTCGTTACCTGCTGTAACACATCCAGATGTGGTGCAGGTGTTGCCCGAATTGGTGCCATAGTGAGAGCCTGCAGGGAGAGGAGCAGGAGACACAGAGTTAGCTGCTTTGGAAGGGGATTGCTCCCAGGGTCACTTGCCAGCAGCCCAGCCTCACTGACAGTTCTGTCTAGTTTGGGAGCAAGTGAGTGAATATTAGTGCCAGTAAAAGGTATTGAGTGACAACCATGAAGAAATCTCTGATCTGCTGATTTAGGAGGAAAATTCACTGTAATCCTGCTCCCAGTAAGCTACAACAGTTGTGAATAGTGGGTTTTAACTCTCCTGGAAGAGTAAGGCCAGGGTTGTTTTTTATCTGCTAACTGCCTCCAGTTTTTCTGACATGCACTGAAAGAGATCCCCTTCTAGACTATCCACTGAGATGCTTTGAGCATCTGAGTTCTGTCATTGTCTTCAAAGTCACTGTGACTGAGAGGTTTAAACAGGGGGAAAAAAAGCCCAGAGCTGGATTTCTGCTCTCACACTGTTTTGAGTCACGAAGATCACATTGAGAAAAAGAAACTACCTTTACTTCTGTGTGTGTGGGGAGGGGAGCTGGCAACAGGCCTGAGCTGGGTCAAAATTTCAGCTATGCCCTTTAAGGTTACTCCATGCTGTTGTGAAATTCTTCCAGGGAAGAGATCCACAAAATGCCCATGCACTTTTAATGCATCAGTGGTGAGCAGAGAGTGAAACTGGACCAGTCCCCAGCTCTTGGTGGGAGACACCTACACACCCAGCCTGAGGAGTGGTCTTGGCCCTGGACATAAGAAAATGAATTTTGTTGTTTTATTTTCTCAATTGGGAAACTGGACTAGTATCTACTTATGTTAAATAGACAATTACTTGTTTCCAGGCTGGAAAACAAAACCTCGATGCCTTTACCCTCCAGCAGGATTAGCCCTGTTCTAAAACTTTGTCTTTTGATCCTTACACTAGGATGTCTGCAGAAAAGAGTTACTAAAAGAATTCCTTCCAACGAAAATAAGTGTTTTACATGAGAGCAAACAAGATTACAGTAATTCAGAGAGAAATAAAACAGTAGGGAAGAAAAGAGGGCTTTGAACTTCATCAGTGGAAGCAACATAGCAAGCCCCTGCTGTGACTGGGATGGAGTGTGCAGGGCTCAGCTGAGTGCCCTGGTGCTGTGTGGGGGCAGCTCTGCAGCAGAGAGCCCTGTGCCTTGGCACAGCCAGGTGCCCAGCACTCCCAGCAGGGATGGGCAAAAGATGTGTGACAAGGGCAAGCTTCATACACAGGGGTTTAGCCTTATTTTGGCACTGGATGAAGCCAAACCCAGTTTTTGCAGTTTCCTAAACTCTAATAATTTTTTAAGAAATAAACCTGAAAGCCCAGGGTACTTCCAAGAGGAGGGGGGATCCTTCTGGGGAAAGGATTCTGTTAGTTCAGAGGCATATGGAAATTTTCCATGAAGGAGAAATAGCAATGGCAAGGTGAGAGAGGGATCCCTGTACCACAAGTATGCTGCATTTCTCTCATCATTTCTCAGGCCAGACTCAGATGAAGCCTTTTTACTTTTAATCAAAGCTTCTCTCTTCACGATAACTTTCAACATCTAACTTCAGTTTCCAGAACCCAACTGCTTTCAACAAGACTCTAACTCCCCACGTTCAAAAGCCCTTGTGACTGTGAAAATGTAACTGAGCTCTATAAGCAGGGAAGCCAACTCCATCTGGAAACTGTGGCTGCCCACTCAGGGCTCTGAAACTCTGCCACAACCCAGATAATGAGAAATGGCTGGTGAGGGCTTCTCAGTTTACTTCCAAAAGTGGCTCCTTTGTTTTTATATCAATTATCTCTTTTATGCCTCAGTACCACTCCTGACAAAGAACCAAGCCAGCCTGACTCCGTATGAGATATGACCAACACTGCCCTGTTTTACTTAATATATTTGTTGGGTCTTTGCTTACTTAACTGAGTCTTAACTTTTCTTCAAATAACCAGAAACCAATGTAAAATGCACTTTCTGAAGTCTCAGCTAGGCAACTCTGCACTTCATTTTTTTCCAAACTACTTTGCTAAAAACAACTGTCCATGATTTCAGTATAAATATAGATGTTTCTACATTTATTTTTCCTCCCTGGTTAAATGTTGCTGCCAGGTTGTAATGACATAGACTCCTGCTTTGACATCTGTGGACAAAGACTGCTGCAGGTACAGATGTGGGAGGGACAGCTCAGGTTGATATTCTACAAAGCCTAACAGTTGAGATGAAACAAATGTCTAGCAGGGTTTGGATGGATGTGATAAGAAATTCCTGAAAGTAAAATCATGGGCTTGTGTTTGACAATGTAAGGCATGAAGATAGCGATTTGTAGCCCAGGAAAACTGGCACAGACTTCTCAGCTCTGAATCTCCTCTTCCCTGTGCTGCGTGGGAAGTGAGCACACCAGTGAAAGGCTCTGGTGGGGATCAGTACTGGTCTCTTCTGTCAAACTTCACCTTTTCTCTCTGTTAAAGTTAATCATGCCATTTTCCCACCTCTTTCTTCAGTGTACCTTTTAAAACTGACAAAGAAGGATGACAAAAGAACAGAAATGGGCCAGAAAGGCTTCATCATAGGAACTACTGTGTGTAGTACCAAGTTTTTTAATGGCTCTCAAAACTGAGGACCTCTGCAGTAGTACTCTTGTATTTACTTCATTAAAAAAAGTCACATTGTTGCTCTGCTGATAGTCCTGTAAGCAGAAAAGAACCCCTGAAGGCTTTCCTCACTTTGTCTGACAGAGCACCATCAGAGAACTGATGTGGGAAGGTAAGCTGTAATGGAGCTGAAGGAAATGGCCTTAGCTGTGGGACTGTTCCAAATGGAGGAAAATGAGGGAGCATAAGCACTCTGGACTGCTTCAGAGCTTAACTGCTCACCTGAAAAATGGCAGAGCTGGGCCATGCTTTAGACCCCACTGGATTCACTGCAGAGAATTCCATTGTCTTAATTTGACTTTACAAGAAGCCACTGGGCAGTTTGACAGCGAGTGGCCAGCAGCAGGCTGTAAGGGCAACTTCTGAGACCTGCAGAGCACTGTCACCCTCTCCAGCAGGTCATCTGGTGAACATCTACTTTAAAATACAAGCTGCTTTTCACAGCCTTACTGAGGTTCCATTTTTAGGCAATGAAAGCCAAGCAAATCGTTCCATCCAGTCCTGAAGCAGACAGTTTGTGTTCAGTGTTTTCCTGCTGGGCATTCTGGGCACCCCAGATGGCTGGGGATGGCACACACCAAAACAATCAGACCCACAGCTCTCATCAGGCAGGCAAGTGTGAGCTTCACCTCTCAGCACCTTCCCTGCTCCTCTCAGGTCTGGTCTGCAGGAGGGCTGTCAGCACTGCAGGCTGCCTTGTGGCTATTTATTGGAACGTTGTTTCCAACAAATAATGTAATTGCCAAATTTAGCTTTGGATCCTCTGGGGGCTGTCTGTACTAAGTGTCAGGGGTCTTCAAATGGACTCCATAACACAAGCATTTGTTTTCATTCAAGCTTTCCAATGGTTTCTTGCCTATAGTCTGTCAATAGGCATGACTGGGACAGAATTTCACAGGAGAATTGGTACACTGAGTCTTTTCCCACTCTTGCAGCCCTGCATGGCCTCTCACTTCACATCCATGTAACTCCATCTGAATGCAGTTGAGAAGAGTCTTACCACTTCCTTAAATTCTCCATCTGCTTTCAACAGAAGCCTCCTTAATGAACATTCATGAAGTCAAAGAAGGACCAGGCAGCAGTCTAGGAGACAGGCCAGATCTGAGCTACAGCCTTTTCTTGGTGTGGCAGTGACCAGCTCAGCTCTTGCCCCTGGTCAGCAGTTCTTGTGAATCAATTATTCAGGTTCCCATGAGCTGCATTCCCAGCACAGGAAATTCAGAGCACATCACTTGGCTCCTCGAAGTCTACTCCCAGAACAAGGTGTTTGTTAGTGAAGTGACTCTCTGTAGCCTGCCTAAGAGGAGAGTGCAGGAGCACACCCATGCCTTCCAGCAGCCTCTGCAGCAGATGTGAACAGTGACACCCTGCACACACGTTATCTCTGAGTCTTACTTCTGTGAAACCCAGCAAATGTGGAAGCCAAAAAGTGAATAAAATACCAATTCAGCTAACAACATGACTTCTGAGCGGTCGGGACCAGCAATTAGGCAAGATTTGTGTTGTAATGAAGTTGCCTGGAGAAGTCACTGACTGTGACTTGATGTGTCAGCTACAATAAGTGTTGAAATGTTCTTCAGGCTGTAACCTTTCCAACAAATTATGAGATTTGGAGTTAGTAAATATTTGTAGAACACAGCTGAGCGAGAGCTGTGAAAAGGCTGTAGAGATGTACGTGTGGGTGTGATGGAAAGATTGAGAGCATGGTGTATTCAGACTAAAGAAAGAAGTCACTTCAGGTCTGTCTGCTTCCCTTTCTGTCATTACCCAAATATTACTCAGTATTCTCACTATATTTTCTTTTAGCTTATTTAGATGAGGTTTTATAGGTATGACAACGTCTTTGGATGTCAAAAATCTCCAGACTGTTTCTAGAAGTCTGTAACTGCATGGCTGTGAGAGCTTTGCTGGTTTTGTCTGGGTGCACAGAGAGATGTTAATACTGGCTGTGATTTCTGTCACAGGCACTGCTGCTCTAACAGTGGCTCATCCGTGTGCCACGATGCTCTTGGGCAGGCTGTGGACAAGCAGAGTAAAAATATACTCACTGAACCACAAAGCCTGTGTATGCCTTCATACAGAACAAAGGGAGAAGGTAAAGCAGGCCAGGTAAGCTTTTAATAATCTGTTAGCTAAACAGAACAGTTTTTTTAGAAGCCTGTCTGGGTAGTGTCATCCTGATGGAGGAGGTACAAAGATGAAGTGGTGAATCTGAATCTGCTCTTAGTAAACGATCCAGCGTCCTGTACACATCTTAAAATTAACATTTGAATGAAATTAGAAATAAAAGCATCCCAAGGATGATGATCTTGGTTCTAGCACAAGAATGCTAGGTTGTGGGTTTTTTTTTCCTGTTGCTGTGTAGGGCCTGTGTTTGTTACTCAGCTTTCAGCAATATGTGCTTTTCACTTGCTGAGGCTAAGGAGCATTCAGCCTTTTGGCTGAGTGTTAGTGTGGGCCTAGGTGTAACCAAACCAGCACCAAGTGGGGTATTTAGACAAAACTTCTCAAGACAAAAATTGATCCAAGGAAAACATTCCCTGGTAGCCCTGGAAAGCTCAGGAATTTTTAATAAGGGAAACATTTTCAAGGAAAGTTTACTGGCTGATGTAAACCTGTAAAACATTTGAACTGCTTTCTCAGAGATAAGCTTTTCATCAAAGAAAGGTAACAATTAGTACGTGCTTTACATGCACAGACTCTTCCCATGGACCTGGATGAGACAACATTTGGGCAAATATTACTAATACTTCAATTCTGATTTGCCTGAACCCACAAAGCAAGATGTAGAGCAGATTTTCTCAATTCCTTTATGCATGCAAGCAACAAAATTCTGCATAGCTCCATTTTTTGATACAGAAACTCCTACACTAGGACCTGGCTCTGGGGAATTTCTTTCCTCCTGTCTCTTGAGCTAATATAAGCAATTTTCTGATGAGTATTATGAATACCAAATACTCTGAGTTTTCATCTAACAGTGGAACAAATGCTGGTTAACAGTTGCTGGTAGCAGAAGGAATAAGCAATAAAAAAAGCTTTCCTCATGAATTATTACTCAGTCTTGTGCAGTGTTTTACTTGCAAGTGCTGAGGAGTTCAGAGCAGGCAGGGGATGCAGAGACAGTGCCAGGGGGAGCAGTGCCTTGCCTCAGCTTTGCTATTCATCCTTCTTGGGTTTATTCTCCAGTGTTTCAGCAGAGCTCTGAACCCACGAGGCATTCATGGAAATGACAAACACGAGGCAGATGCTGCTACCAGTCATGCTGATGCTCCACAGGACTTTTACATGGGACATAGAGCGAGCTTGCTCTGCAGTTCATGTATTTCAGCAAAGCACCTCAAAGTGATGTGCCTCCTTGTCAGGTTCCTGGCAAGGGATTCGCATGAAAGTCACTGAACCAAATTTCACCTAGCGATCAAACTGCCTGTTTTGGTATTTTAAAAGTCTCCCTTTCCTCAGCAGCACACTGGCCTTATTAAAAAAAAATAATAAAAAGGCAAGCTTTCCCACTGTAAAAGCACTCTCAGCACTCTCTCTCCCCTTCAGATCTGCTGAGCAGCTGTACTTTATAACTCCTGGCAATAATCAGTTGGCTCAGGCGTCTATAAAATACGAAAACGTCAAGACTTAGACACAGACGGGCACAAACCTTCCCTTCTAAAACAGTGCAACTCTCTTTAACCCTTGTCTGAATTCAATAAAATGCAGAGAATTAATTAAACCCATAGAATTTTACATCACAACATCACATAATGGGAGAATTAAGTAAAATCTGACATAAATCCCCTCTGTGCGTGAGCTTGGAACAAAGCAGAGACAGCCGCGTCCCGCACAGAGGTGACCTCACCATCTCCATGCCTTTTTGTCTTCATCTAGCTCTGCAGAAGGACTTGTGTGCTGTTAGCAGAGGGAAGAGGAGAATTATTCACAGGTTCCTTACCTCTGCTGCTGGCATACAGGATCACCAGGGCGACCACTGCACAGGTCATGAGGAGCAGCAGGACAGCCAGACCGATTGCCACAAAGCTCCAGGATTTCTTCCCAGATTTGGTTGATTTTTCCACAATATCCATTTGACTTTCTGACTTCCCCATTATTGTAACTCTAAATTGAGGAGGGGAGGGTAAGAAAGAATTAACAGCACAGCTAAATCAGCATAGAGATAAATGCATGAAATGAGGGGGAAAGGAAGCAGAATAAAAGCAGAGACAGATAAAACTTCCAAATTATTACATGTATTTGTCCATTTGATTGTCCACTGATTTGCCAACCTCATTCTCCATCTCCTGTGCCTACCAGGTTGCCCACACTCGGGGTGTGCTGCTGGGGCTGCTCTGGGCTGTGCTACCCGAGGCTCTCGGGGCAGGGTCAGAGCTCCAGGAGCCTGCTCTGGCAAGTGGGGAAAAGTCTCATGACCAGGTTGGGCAACTCCTTTCTCCCGCACGGGGAAGGAGGGGGAAAAGTGCCTCCTTCCACTCCCCGCTTCGGCACGTCTCTTGCTGTTCGGAGGGATCGCTGTGGGCGCGGGCGGCTCCGCGGAGCTCCGTTAGCAGCAGGGTCGGCGGCCGGACCCCTCC
>NW_008586430.1:0-5381 GCF_000691845.1 Merops nubicus | reverse complement strand
ATAAAATAAAATAAAATAAAATAAACTTAGTAAGTTTACTGGCAACAAAAGGGGAAATTTCAAAGCAGAAAGTGTTCAGGAGGGGGCATTTTAGGATGGAAGGAGAGCTGGACACAGTATGGTGAGCAATGTTTTTCTATTGCCTGAAGACAAGAAATCCATTTATCAGGATTATGTACTCTTCATTGTGAAGCAGATAGTGTTCACCACTTAAGGAGACTATGTTCTTCACACTCAGAACAGAAGGAAATGATACAATATCATCTCATGTGGAATGCAGCAACGGGGAAAAGAGAGTAAGGAGAAAATCACATGTGAAAAGAGACAGTGGTACCCAAGCTCACTGCCTTAGGCATACATTTGGACTGTCAGCCTGCTGGCAGAAGAATGGGGATCTGTGCAGGACAGTGCTCAGCCTGTGTCCTCTCAAATGTCTTAGCTCTCACTTGGCTGTGAGTGTAGACTGTGTCTCTCCAGCCTGACTACAACCCTTGGAGGACCAGTCTCACGCCCTGTCTGAGCTGCTGGCACCCACCATGTGAGGGGAACGAAGCAGCTCTTGCTAGATGTAGATCAGCAGAGAGACAGAGATGGAAACGGGTCGACGATGGCTTGAGTGACTTCTAACAAACTCGGGAGACAACCTGGATAAGCAGAAACTCCTGAACCACTCATTCAGGTGGGTCAGGAGGTGGGTGAAGAGGTGAGAAAGCTGTCTGCAGACAAGCTGTCATCTGACTACGTAACATCTAGAGCTGGACAAATACCTCTGCTCTTTCTTTAGGCATACAATCAGGCTGGTGCAACCCTACATCTGATATTCAGCCCCACCCTAGCAACACAGTCAGCTTGTCCAAGCTCCGTGTTGCAACCTGCTTTCATCCCTTCCTGCCCCTGTCTGAATCAGTGGAAACAAAAGGCCACATTGTCTGAACGGGCAAGTGGTTTCATCATGACTTCCAGAAAAGCTGAGCACCGAAAAAAAACCCAGGCAGATAGGTCATCTTCTCTGGGTTTCAGTTTCCAGCACAAATGCAGTGGGTTTTTTTAACTTACAGAGGGCTAGGGAGAGCCTTTATTGTTTGTGGGCCACTGTATATTCATAATTTTTGATCCTTAGTATAAAATAGCATTGTATGTCACACCATGTGCCATACAGTAAGACAATACTAAATAGGTCAGAACTCCACAGGAAATAGCAGGTAAGAAATTATCTTAGCTATCAAAACAGTAAAAAAACCCATGATGGAGACAAGGACAACTTAAACAAGTACTTAATGCTCTTGGAAAAAATCCATTTTTGCTAAGAAAAACACACAGATAAAGATGATGTTGCGAAAGCCTTAAGATTACAGCAAATATTTTGGATAAGACATGAAACTAGTTGTAGTTCATGAAATTTCTGTTTTCCTGTGATTTTATGAAGGTAGGAAAAATGGTCCAAAATATGCGCAAGTAAATAAAATGTTTTACATCAATGTCTACATATTGTTCCTTCCTGCAGTAGACAATGAGAAAAATACCAATGTCTACAACACTGCAGAACTTGGTCTTTTCACATGGTGCATGTTTAAATTTTTTTGTTGTTGTTTCTTTCTGTTAACAAAGGACTCTGAAAAATCGGTTGCACCCGAACCCAGAAACATTTCTGGTGAAGTGCCAGTTGTACTGGTCTAACCCTCTAAGTAGTGCAATAGTAACAACTCCTAGTACACACAGCAAACACAAAGAGTGAGCTGCTGTGCAAATACTACTGCAGTTTGCCACTAAGACTTCCTGTATTTCAAAATCAGCAACAAGAAAAAGTGCTATAAACTTAACAGAAAAATATATGCAACCCTGTTACAGTCCTCACAGTATCTACTGGACATGTAAAGTCCATATGGCAGCATTTGTCAAAAGCAGAAGGCTCTCTTCTTATTTTTGCTTCTTAAAAGTCTGCAGTATATGGAAAAAGGGAGAGGAACAAATAACTAAAGTACAGTGGCCATCTGAAGTTCTTAGTATTTCCCAGAAACTGTTGTGCTATCTTCATCTCCTGAAAAGAAAATTGGGAGAAGGAGGTAGGGCAGAAATAAATATTTTCATGATAACATGATCAATGGAGCAAAGCATTCAAAACCAGAAACCACTGAGGAACAACTCACCCAACAGGAATCTTGATAATTTCAGACTTCTGCCAGAGAAACAGATGGAAGGTGGAACATATTCTGACTTTGGTGAGGCAATAAAAATACTGACATTGACCTTGAAAAGTTTGCCTCTGGAAAGCTGGAGGCATTTCACATTATTTTCTGTTACGCTGAGGAGAAGAGAAGACAAATTCATGTATCCTAACAAGGCAAGCTCTGTTCCTCCTATGAACTAAGGCTCAAATCACTGAGTTGCTGAATAATTTTGCAGTGACAGAAGACAGTAATTGAACTGGTTTTATGTAAGATCATTTTATCCAAAAGTGACTTCCTCCAGCTATGTCACTTTGCTCAATGCCATCTCTGTAATTTTGGAAATTTACTGTTAGGAGCAAACATCTCTGGCTGATGATGGACACATCTTTTCTACCCAAATGTATCCAAGGTACTTAATAATCATAGAATAGAATGTTTTAGGCTGGAAGGGACCTCTAGAAGTCATCTGGTCCAACCTCCCTACACAAGCAGGGACAGCTCTACCTAGGTCAGGTCACCCAGGACCCTAGCAAGCCTGACTTTGAATCACTCCAGGGTTGGGGCCTCCACTACCTTTCTGGGCAGACAAATCCAATGATCTATTACTCTTACATTAAGGAATTATTTTTCTAATATCAAGTCCAAATCTATCCTTTCCTAGTTTAAAACCATTACTCCTTATCCTATCATTATAAACCCTTTTGAATAGACCTTCCCCCACCTTCATGTAGGCCCCTTTCACTATAAGGTCCCCCCGGAGCCTTCTCTTCTCCAGGCTGAACAGCCCCAGCTCCCTCAGCCTGTCTTCATACAAGAGGTGCTCCAATCCCTTGATCATTTTGGTGGCTTTCCTCTGGACATGCTCCAATATGTCTACACCCTTCTTATGCTGGGGGCTCCAGAGCTGGACACAGCACTCCAGGTGAGGTCTCACCAGGGCAGAGCAGAGCAGAGCAGCAGGATCACCTCTCTTGATCTGCTGGCCACAGTTCTTTTGACACAGCCCAGGATGTGACTGGTCTTCTGGGCTGTGACTGCACATTGACGGCTCATGTCCATTTTTTCATCCACCATCACTCCCAAGTCCCTTTCCATAGGACTGCTCTCCAGTAAACCCTCTCCCAGCCTATACTGATAGTGCTGGTTACCTCAGCCCAGGTGCAGGACTCTGCACTTGGCCTTGTTGAAACTCATAAGGTTCATCTGGGCCCACTTCTCCAGCCTATCCAGGTCCCTCTGGATGGCATACCATGCCTCTGGCAGATCAACTGCACTTTCCAGTTTGGTATCACCTGCAGACTTGCTGAGGGTGCACTCAATGCCACTGTCTATGTCATTGATGAAGACATTAAACAACACTGATCCCAACACAGACCCCTGAGGGACACTACTCTTCACCATCCTCCATCTGGACATTGAGTCATTGAACATTACGTCATTACATCAAACCTGTAACTCCCCAACTTAGAGATTAGGATGTTGTGAGGGACCATGTCAAAGTCCTGGCAGAAGTTCAGATAGATGACATCCACAGCTCTTCCCTTGTCCACTGATGCAGTCACTTCATTAAAGAAGGCCACTAGGTTGGTCAGACAGGACTTGCCCCTAGGAAATCCACACTGGCTACCTAGGATTACCTCCCTGTCCTCCATGTGCCTTAGCATGTCTTCTAGAAGGATCTGTTCCATGATCTTTCTAGATCATGGATGCCTCCAAATATCTCACCAAAGCTAAAATGAGCATGTTACCAGGAAGGAGAGTATTTCTTGCATTTTGCCTCTATAGAAGCAGCGTAAAGAGAGTTTGCATTTTTGCTCTGCACTTTTGTAGTTACAGGTGATTGGTTATCTGAGCAGGAACACAGACCACAACTGCTGCTGGAAACTGCATTTTGGCCCAGATCATCCTTCCGTGCACCACTCTGCCAGGGCTATTTTATGCTCTCTGGCACGTGAGAAAAAAAGACAGACATCCCTCTGTTCTACATAGCTGCCAGAGGAGAGTCTGAAGTCAAAGGCAATCCCTATTTCTCTCCCTCCAGAGCTTTTCCCAAATGATTGCCATTCTAATCATGCCTGGTATTTGTTAATTTTTAATTAGTTTTGCAGTTTGCAGCTGTCTAATGTCAAACAAATATTAGCTCCCTCCCCTCCTATCACACTTTAAGCTGCTAAACAAAAGACACTGCCTTAATATATTTAACCTCTAGGCCTCAACAACTGCAGACAAGCACAAGACACAGACAATGCAGCAAAATATTTATGGCTAAATTTAGGAATGGCCTCCAGGCATATAGACCTATCTTTGTGCTTCCTTGCTTTCTATAGGCAAAACAGGAATGCAACTCCCTAATGTACATGGTTACCTGTGGATTTGCACCCAGGACTTCAAGCAAATTGGAAGTGAGCACTCTTAAAGACATGCCCACAGGTCTGAACATAGCATCAACTAAAAACAGGACATGAATGAAAAGGTGGGAGGCCAAGTGATTGCACCATGGGGCAGGGCAGCACAAGTTAGCTGAAGTCCCCATAAGCCACAGCCAGGCAGAAGCAGCACCATGTGCTGTGTGGCTCCTGAGCAGCACATCCAGCTCATCTGGGAACACAGATGCTACACGGTCAAGCTGTGCTTGGGTAAGAGCTGCCTGTCTCCCACTTCAGAAACCATCAAATGAATGAACAGGGTGAAGAATAGAGGAGGCTAAATCCCTTTTACCTACCTGCTTGGCTTTTTCGTTACACTTCATTCAAGCAAAGAACACCTGAGTAACTTCTGTTTGAGCAATTTAGGCTATTGCTTAATTCAGGGAGGAAGGAGAACAGCTAGTAATCCAAATATGAGTCTGTTTCTATTTCGCCATGATCTTTGAGAAGCAGAACATGCAGAGTCCCTTTCTCCTTAAGCACAAAAGAATAAATGGGATATTTCCTTGCTCATAAATCCAAGACTATTTTCTATTAATTTCTATTAATTTTCTGTTGACTTCTATGCTCAAAGCTTCTTCGGTTTTTGCATTAAAATTTGTTTTTGGTGCACAGAAACAGAGATTCATCATTTCTTCCTACTGTCTCTGTTCCAAAAACTACCTCAGTCCCTTGGTGATAATTCTTCCTCAAGATTAACTACTAAACGAAGACATCCAGGGGCTAAGCTAAACAAGTTCATTCTTCACCTAGTATTTTCAATAGAGTTTTCTTTTATATATATATA
>NW_008586429.1:0-46761 GCF_000691845.1 Merops nubicus | reverse complement strand
GTTCGGCCTGGGGCCCTGCCGCCCAGCGCCGGTGCTGGGCCGTGACCTCAGGATCACTCCAACGGGAGAACGCAGTGGTTTTGCCTTTGCTCACCCCAGGTATTTTACTGGGCTGCTGTTTCCTTTATGAAGCGTCGGACGCCTAGAGCGTTTCTTCTGAAGAGGAGGCTGCCTTAGCTGAACGCTCTTAGCATTTCAATGGCCTGTAACATGCTCTGTAACTATGGAACAGGCCGATTCCATGTCTCAGAACAATGACTGCTGCGTAAGGAAGGTTTAACGCCCACCAACTGGAACAGCACCAACACATGCAGGGGAAGAGCATACGAGAGCTTTACGCTGCCGCCCAGAAGCGTGAGGAACCAGCCCGCACAGGAACACCACACAGCATCCATTCCTGACTTCCTAGGAATTGCTTAACATGTCTGATAGGGAGGAATTGCCCCGTGCTGCCTCTCACTTAGAGTCGAGTGCCATTTGCAATGTTTTTCCTGTGAAAAATTGTTAACATGCCAAGAAATGCCTGAGCACTGAACTATAATAATAAAAACAAAACACACACACAAAAAACCAAACCCAAAACAAAACAAAAAAACAATTCAAACAAATTTCCCAAGTGCAGACAGACCTCTGCCCATCTACCATCCAAGGACAGTAACTATCTTCCCAATACGCAGCCCAGATTGAAAAGCCATTTGGAGCAGATCTACCTTCTGCCATGCCTAGAGATTGCCCAAACATGGAATTTTAATCCATGAGTGTGTCATCTCACCACTTGCTTGTGAGATTCCACCAGCATCGTTTCACAATGCTTGAAGAGTCTGTGTGAATACTGTGTTTGTGAGCTCACACCTTCATAAAGCAAAACCTCTTCCCTCGCCCCAGCCTTAAAGACAGAAAGCAAAAATCAGCTGGGATCTCTTTCTTTGAAATTATCTTATTCAAAGCAACATGTTATTGTGGGACAAATTCTCAAGGCTGATTGTGCTTTTTTCTCCATGAAGAAATAGTATTGACCATCTAGGCCAATGTCCAGAGTCGTACATGTCAAATACACAACTCTCCACTGCATCAGGCTTCCAAAGAAATGTAACTTCAGCACCTCAGAACAGCAGCTCTGCAAAAGATGTAACAATAAAAAGCTACCAAGCTATGTTGAAAGTGTTTGCTTTTAGGATATGATGCATTTTATATGCAAACAGCAAGTTTACGGCTTTGTTCTCCTACTGGAAACATAGTCTGTCTGAGGATTCATTCCATGAATCCAACACACATAAAACAATTACTTGTAAACCCAACAAATCACTCCAGCAAAAAATTATGGTATGCAAAACCAACACCTTTTACTAATTTCAGGGTAATCATATCAACTAAGCCCTGGCTTGCCAAAGGCCACAGTTCTGCCTTTTGAAATGTGACACCCTGTAGCATGAAAAAAAGTTGTATGGAAATTTTCACATTTACGAAGAGCTCCGCTATAAAAAGCTTGTGGTTGACATTAGGTGCTCTGGTACCACACCCCCAGTGCTCTCTCCTCTGCTGGGAGGTGCACTGGCTGCTAACTGGAGAGGATGGACAGGTCTCCTGATGAAGGAAAGCATAGGTGGGTATCAAAGCAAAACCCATCCGCCTCCAGGAAATCACTGCAGCACCAAGTTTCACCAAGACTGGAAGCTTCTCAGAGCTCTCCACTTCAGTTACAAAGAAAGCACCTGAAATTTCTAGCATTCTGGACCACAATTTATGATGGCAAACCTTGACCTTTGGCACCACCAAACATAAAATTCCCCTCACAGGCTGCGCTTATGTACAAACTGGCACAAAAACAATCTCTTGAACTCATTGGGTCACCACTTTTGAGAGAATTTGCTATACATCTACTTCAACTGTGCCACTGAGATTTTTTTAATACCAAGACATGTCAGGCACAAAACAATTTTTAAAAAAGATGTAAAGGTCTACTATTATTATTATTAAAAAACTGCACACAATAAAACACTGAATGAGAACGTTGCTTTAAAAACAAAACAAACACCACCCCCCCAGCATGAGGGTGTTACAAGTAACTAGGGAGATATAAATATCGTGGTTATCTTTTCATAATCAAGACGTTATGAAAGCATTCCAAGCTGTGTGTTTACCCCCTATATCAACTTGTGTCTGACTAGCCACATGCTCATTACTCAGACAACTTCTCTCTGCTTCCAGTGCTAAACTACACGTACGGTTTGAGCCACCAAAAAGTCCAGGGATATGTCAGAGGGATTCTGAAAGGCAAAAAAAGCAAAGCAAGCAACCTGCAAAGTGACATCATATCAAAACTTGTGGTGAATGTTAGAGATAACAAAAACGGCCGTTCTGGTGTGAGAACAGGGGCACATCTACCCCAGACTTTAGCTTACAGCAGCAAGCAGCAGACGTTTGAGGAAAACTCCAAAAATAAAAGCAAGCATCTAGTGAAAGTTCTCCAGAACACTCTCTAGTAACTTCTAAACACATTCAGCTTAGATACTTCCTAAGGCAGGAGTAGTTAACAATCCTTGGTAGACTTTTCTTCCAGGAACTTATGAGCCTGCTTTTTGACCATTTGTACATTTAGAGCATCTACAACATCCTCCAGCATCCACGGTGCTCTACAGTCTCATTACATACATGTGAGAAACCACTTCCTTTTATTTGTTTTGATCTGTCACCTAGTGGTTTCATCGCTGCCCCCCACTTCTTGCTTTTAAGAGGCAGTGAGCAACCATCCTTCTTGATGCACTTCCTAATGCAGACCTTTATCACACCCTCTCCCAGCCACTGTGTAGCCAACGTGAAGAGCCCTAGTCATCTTAGTCACTTCTCATAGGGAAGCTGGTGCAGACCTCTCCTTGTCACTCTTCTCTAACATTTTTCCACTTCTGCTGATTCAGGAGACTAAGATTCCAACCTAAAAGTGCACCATGAATTTCTGCAGTGACATCACAATGTTTCTGACTCCACCGCTAGCAAGTCTTGACAGTCTATGTGTTTTTCTGATCATTAGATGAAAACTAAGCTGACATATTTATGAAGCTATTAGAACACTAAAACCACATTCCTCTATGCTAACAATCCAGAAGCCGTAATTCTGTGGGCGCATTATTCACTTACCTACGACTTCCTACTAAGAGAGGTCAAAATCCTTCCTCCAGCCCTTGTTCTAGAGCACTCTACAGGAGGATGAACGTATTCCCCTGTCCACAGGGTTGTGAGGACCACAGTGTGCCACTGAAGAGGAAGAAATCCTGCACAGTACTCTGTCGTACAGAGGGCATCCAATTCCTTATTTCCTTTGTAGGCACCCTGACACAATGGAGATTTGAGGCAAGAGGTTACCCCAACAGCTCCTCTGCCTGTGGTGGCAAGGTAAGAAGTGTGGCCACTCTGCTACCGTTACACAGCACCACCACTCCCGAGGTCTCAGGAGAAGCTGCTCCTCAGCCCAGGAGAGCTCTGCAACATCCACCCAAGCAGCTGGGGACCAGGAGTTAAGAGTGAAGAGCTCAGAATTTCTGACCAACTCACTAGGGTGCTTGGTTGGTTGGTTCAAGTTTGGAGGATTATCAGAGAAACTTTAAGAAACAAATCCCATTTGAAAACATGTTGTTCAATGCGTTGCAGAGCTGATTAAGAACACCAGCCTTTCCTCCCATCGAGGTCTGGCAATTGCTATTGGCAACGACTCTTCACGAGTCCATGCTTGCTTACGTGCTCACAAGTGCCTTCACTTGCACAGTAGCAAGGAGAACAAATACCAATCCCTGAGCAAACTCCAGAAGTCAGAAAGACAGCTCAATATATGCTCGATTTTATTTAAATATTTTATTAAACGGAATATGAAAAAAAAAAAACCAAAACAACACAGCCACAAAACAACCGAAGAATTCCCATCAGACCTGTTTGCATACTCCTCTCTTGTTCTAGTACTGATCTCTGAGCGTCCACCATCGTTCCTTGGCCAGGACAAGGAGCATGACCACATGCTGGTCTGGCCTGGTGAGGTCACTTCCTACACAGACAAATCCAGTGCCACCAGCACACTAGTACAGGGAGAGTAGTTGAAAGCAGCAGCAGTTGTGGGTTCTCTGGTAACAGAAAGGGGACCACAAAAGGTAGCAAGAGCTTGCTCAGTGCCACAGAGTGCAACAGCAAAGCAGAAGACTCCCTCTGAACTGGTCAAAGTGGGCTTCTGCACAAAGGTGGGCAGTGGCCTGGAGGTCTCAATGAACAGCACCTAGCAAAGGGCTGGACCCCTGGCACAGAGAGCTGCTGTGCAGAGCTCCAGAGGTCCTCAGGCAGCCTGTAGACCAAGTTTACCAGCCCCGTGGTCCCCTTCAGCATTACAGAGCTTAGAAACCCCAATTTTTTCACTGCATTTGCTGTTACCATTGATAAACGTGTAACAGAGGCAAAGGCAGTGTGGATAAGCCAGGTAGCACAGAGATATGGTTTAGGCAAAGTCCTGCCTGCAGGAATCCACCCACCAGAGTCATCAGTGAAAAGAGGGCAATGCTCACAGCCAGAGTGGGAACGTTCTGACTGAAACGTCCTGGTGCAGACACAGCCTGACTGAAACCTCCTGTGCAGGGGAAGCCCAACCTGCCACAGAAACACTGCTCTTCTGTGATAAACAAAATACCTTTCTCCTTTTCAGGGTGGAAAACAGTCCTCAGTAGTGTAAGCACTTTAAAACTGTCACTCACAAAAATGACTTTCAGAGCTTCTGGGCAATAGGACATACCTTCTCCACTAAATCACAGCAGATGGATCCTATGGCATCGCTCTCTCAGGGTTGAAACAAGGAGAAACCCTCTGAGAAATGACATCTAAAGTCAACATTCTCCTTAACATTGCTCTTGATTCAAAAAAGAAAAAAAAAAAAAAAGACAATCTTAATATTCCTGTATTACTTCAAAGACATAATTGTACAGAACAAGCAAAACCATCTACTATTGAAATCTTGTACTGGTGGTCTCCAGGTCATTGCTTAATTTTTGCTGTATTTCACTAGCAGTGGATAAACATGACAATTAGCCACCAGATCACATCTGAGAGAATTTTCATACTGTATCATGCTATTCTTACATGCTCAGATTTCTTTTTCAGATTCGTGTAGGAGGGCTGGTGACTCAGCTGAGCAGGCTCTGTAATGCAATGAGATGGATGAATCCCTGGACTGCTTTTTTGTGATGCCATTAGCCTTCAGAGCTACACAGCTTCACCATGTTCTATGTTTACTTTTCCATTTCAAAGAATATTTATTTCTAGAAGAAAAGTCTTTTCTGCTTCGGATAGAAGAAAATTACAGAGGTATAGTAGAAAGACAGAAGTCCTTACTCTGAAAAAAAAAAAGCACACAAAGCTCAGCTTCTATGTTTCTTTAAAACACTTTGAACATCTACCAACCCAATAAGCCAAGTTTACCTACCACAGTCCTCTGCGTTGCACAGTCACATGAATACAGCTCCTTGAAACTAATTATTAGTCAAGCTGAAAAAAGGGGGGAAAAGAACCAGACAAATCATTACAGAAATGAAACCTAAGAACAACTTTCTCAGAACAAGAGTGAGATCTGTATTTTGCTAGAGGACCTAAGAAAACATGACTGCAACCTGAGTCATTGCTGAAGAACTATCATAAACCTAGTAAAACTTTTACAAGCCTGATATCAAGATACCAGCCAAAACAGGGGGCCATCAATAACCTTTAAAAACTTTAAAAAGGAGCCTTGGCAGCAGTGAGGTTGTGACATGGTCATGCATGAAGGGCTGGTTCTTGGACAACCCACGTCAGCCACAGAGCTCTGCAGAAGCAACACACTTCCAAGGGATAGGAGCAGTCTGGAGTATGGGTGTCTCTCAATACTGCACCCAGCCCCCCCTCCTAAACAGAGCAAACCCAAAGCCTTTGAACTTGTGGGAAAACACCTGTGAAAACACAGGGATTTTGGACAAACCAGTGGGAGAGGCAGAAGGGAGAAGGTGTGCCATCAGGGAAATCCTGGCCTTGGCAAAGCAAAAAATCCTGGTTTAAAGTGCTAATGACATTCCAAAAACAATAGAAAAATTTGCCAGTACACAGACATGTTTATACAATAAAGGGTGAAACAACTCCCCTACACACACATTTCCCAAGCAGACAACTGTAAGTTACTCAGGGGCTTAAATATATCCCATATTGTTTAAAAAAAGGATGGCATCCCTATTCTCAGGCCTGGAAGCTGCGTACCAAGTTTTAGAAGCAGGGATTTTGCAGCTGAAATTTGAAAACCTGAGAAACATTTGAAAAACCAGAGTCCTAAAGGACTGCTGACTGACCTCTTATAAAGCAATGAATCATCATGCATTTTGGTTTTATATATTTTTCACACTATTATGTACCTTCTACTAAAACAGCAGCAAATACAACATCACTGTACAATATGCCAGGCTTTATGCTACGTATGCAGGATCAAACTGGCTTGTTTTTCAGTTGAGTCACATGCTATCTCAGGTGAAACCAGGAGAAAAAAAATCTTTGACAAAACCATCAGGCTGTAGCAAAACAACCTGACTTTTCTGCCAACCACTCCCACTACAACTGAAGTACTATTGGTAAGAAACCATCTTCTAACCCTAACTTCTAAGAGAAATATGTTTGTGCCAGCTGATACACATCCCTATGTAAGTCTTTTTTGTCCACTCTGGCAGCAAGACCCTCCCTGCTTATTTATTTTGTTTTTCACTTAAAAGGGTATCCATCCTCACCTTGTTCAGCCAGGCCAATGGTTGGCTGCTCTCTGTCTCCTTTCCCAAGGAGGGCACCCTGGTCTGCAGCCACCCTGCTACAGGTCCTTCCTGCAGTGCTCTTCCCTGCAAGGGAGGAGAAAGCTTCACACTCCCATTCATGTGCAGTTCAAGATGGACCTAAAGAAAAATTATTCCCTTGCTCAACTGCACCACTGAACAGGACATGAAAAAGCACATTACTGCAGTAATGCTAGCACACTCTTGCTTTAAGTTGTGCAAGCAAATAGATTCAGGATATTATATTTTAACATACATATACACCTGTTTCTAGAGAAAATTTACTTGTGTTCTGTATTTTTCTCTTTATCAGTTGCTTAAAGAAAAAAAGAAGCATACCTGAAACCAGTGCAAAAGTGCCTAGTACAAACAGTTTGAGGAACAGTCTGTGGGTTGATTTCCTGTATGTAAATGTGCTCAGCTGAAAAAATCTCCAGGGCACAATTCCCAGACTATCATACAGGAAAAGAGAGGAGTTCCCTGGCATAGCTAACATCAGAGGGAAGACAGAGGGGACTTGTCAAGGGCCATGAGGCCACTCTGTGACTCTAGCATGTCCGTGCACACGCGTGTGTGCTCCCCCCCTTACCCCTGCCCTGGTGGGATGGGTGAGCTGGAGCAACATCCCCCTGGGGGAGCAGCTCCTGAAAGATCTGACATGGCATTTCTACAGTCACCTGACCACGTGCAGCATTCCTTTCAAAAAAAATACTATCTGTTTGCTTGCTTGAAGCATCACAAAGATAATATTCCTTTCTATGACCCTGACTGTCTGTGGCCAAGAGGCAGAAAGGCTGTGCAGACCGTGCTGCTCTCAGCACCCCTGGCACACCCACCAGCAGACTGAGCAGTGCTGTGGTCTCCGAGGAGAGGGTCAGGCCCTCAGCCTGTGGCTAATGCTGTTAGCAGACCCTCTGGCTCACTGCTGGGAAGGTGAATGCCATGCATGGGACACTTCCCTTCCACAGCCTTACCCCTGCCATGCTGACGTGCCCACCAAAAACATCAGCACCCTCAATCTGGGGAGAGAACATTATTATTTTCTTTAAAGAACCTTACCCCCAGATCACTTATCTTTCCATTTCTTCTTTATCATTGTTGTCCTTCAAATTTCTACACCACCACTCTAAGTGTCTGCCAAAACAGTGATATGTGTTTCTGCATTGTGGTTAAGTGTACATGTGGGCTGAAAAATCTTATAAAGAATCTTATTTAAACACATCTTAATTGTTCAGATATTGTTTGGGCAACCAGCTATACAGAGCAGAGCAAACTACAGAATCTCATTTCAAAGCCTGACTCAACTCCAGGAGCACTCATCTTGAAGTGAATCTAACTTACTGTCCTTCCCATAAAAAATTGCCTAGGTGCCTTTTAAAAGAAATGTTGCCAAGTGTAGAAATGCAACCTCTGCCCTTGGGAGTCCTTGAACTAAAGTTTGCTGAAGGCTGGCAAGCTAATCCAGGGGAGAATCTGTCTGTGTTTGCCCAGTCCTATTTTCCTACCAACGTGCACTCCTGGAGATAGGTACTCAGATAGGCAGAACTACTATCTCATCTGATAGGGCTCGTCTCCTCATCACACCCACCACATTTTGCCTCCATGCCAGTAAAGTCACAGCCCAACAGAAAAGCAGATTGTGAGAAGCAGTTAAGCATTATGTGCATTTTTAGCATGTCTCAAGCTCATCCCTTGCATCTCATGGACATGAGCATACAAATCTCTGACTTTATAAACTCATCACAGTATGCACAAAAGGCTTGAGAGGCAAGCAGATGCCACTTTATTTTATTGTTTTGAAAAAATTCCAGACCCTAATAAACCCAAGAGTGTCTGTCCAATATGTACCACCACAACAGCTCCTGGCAAATGTAAACCCTCCTAACACAAACCCTTCCCTTTGACTTCAGAAGATACATGGCCCTCCCAAGACACCCTGAATGTCTGGCTATGCCTGGTCAGGAGAGCACACCTTAAGTTCAGGAAGCCTCTTGAAGTCATCCAGGGAGTTTCTTCTCCATGCTGTCAGAGGTTATCTGGCTTAAGGACACAAACTGAGCTCGGTTGTGGCAGTTGTACAGCCTTTTCTGAGCTACCTTTTTCAGGTTCTTAAATCACCCAAAAACAGGCTCAACAGCCATCAGACCATTTTAAAAATGTGATAAAATTACAGGTTCATTACAAAGTATGTGCTTTTGTGCAAGGCTGCCTTACTTCTCTTTAGCTAATACAGCCACGTAGAGATGGCTACTGCCCTTTAATAACACTGCAATGGTGACAAGGTCCACAGGAAGGGCAAAAATATTTGCCACTTTTTGAGTGGGCATAGACAGGACAAAAGGTTATGCTAGACCAGGAAACATAGCGGAAGCACACTGGAAATAAATAATTTGTGAGGGAAAATGAATGGTTGGTAAAATTTTAAGGGAACGCTTTGCCTCCGTGCTCACTTGTAAGCTGAGGCCGAGCCTGTAGCACGTTTCCATCACACCCAGGCTTGGGCTGTATCAAGCATGCTGCACTTTCTGAAAGGTTAAGAATATCTTTTTGCTACCATAGCAGATTCAGACCTACAGAGAACACTGCCAGGTGAGAAGATTAAAAAAAAAAAAATCTAAACACAGCCTTGCTATTGAGTGCTGCTGCCTCTTTTGTTTTGCTCTTGGTTTTTTTGGTTCCTTTCTTTCTTCCCAGAAAGATTGTTGCCAGCTGTTTTGCTGTCTCTCAGCATTTCACCAAGGAGCAAACATCACCCCGTGGTGCTGGCTCTCAAAGGCACAGTGAGTTAGGACTAAGAGTGTTATGATTAAGTGCCAGGCACAGCCACAAAACCAGACTGTGGCTCAGAGCTCAGGGTCCCACTCGGGATCCCCCTGACATCTTCACTCTTCCCCTCTGAGCCAGGGAAAGCGCTGGCACTTCCAGAAAGTACACCCCTGGGTGACAAAAAGGGGTTTGACATTGAGACCTCTGAGCACTGCCTGGCTCCCCAAAGGACAGAATTCAGCTCTACCCTGATACGTGCACAGGCAGCTCAGACAGGGACCTGCAGGACAAGGACTGCAGGGATGCATAGCCACAGGATCTCGTACTCAGTATGGAAAGTATTCCCAAGGCCAGCACATGCTTCATGTAGGGTTTTTTGTTAAATAATTATTACCATTTAGATCAGTCTAATTTACAGTAAGTAAATACATTAAATAAATTCCCTTGCTACGTCCCTTAACCTCACCTATTTGCCTTGAAAATTAATTCAGTTAGTTTTACTTCCAGTGCTCCTTGCTGCCAGATAAAGGTTGCTACAGGGCACACTTCAGTTGATAAAAGCAATTCTATCTGCTGGCATCTACATATGTGTTTGTTTTATGCCATGGAAATATCTCTATGCTTTTCACAGAAACTGGATATAAAAGTTCCACATGGTAAAAACAGTACCTGTAGATGCCCTCCTCCCAGACTGTAAACACAGCAAGAGGCTTCTAATGTTTGTTTGAAAACAGTTGCCCTAAGTGATAATCCTGATAGAAAAAAGGAAGTAATTTTGCTTACTCTCTGCCTTCAGGTGGCTCATTAAAACACCTCCTACAAAAGAAGAGGATATGAGTCTTTCCTGAGAACTTTATGCTTAGGCTAACCATCTTTGGGGAAAGATCCTGGCAGCAAAAAAGTGTAAACTCAATTTCTTGCTTTAATTTTGAATTTAATTTGTCAGCAAAATCAAAGTTCATAAAGAAGGCAAATTTTGACAAATTGCAACTGCCACGAGCTCTGCTAAGAGCAGGATGGAACATGAATGTGATTCTTCAGGAGAACAAATTATAATCATTGCATCCAAACAAAAAAGGCTCACATTAATAAGTTGATTTTATAGTTTGCCAACTCTTTAGGCTGGGTGCTGAGGAGAATTTTTTAATGGGAATCTCACTTCTCACATTCACATGCTAAAGTGATCTGCAGCACATCAGCTTTATGTCAGCAGTTCAAGATGACAGCTGTCTTATCGGGCTGTTTGGATTACAATTGGCCCTTTCTATATAGCTGACAATGCATAGCTGATATACCTTAAATCTGGGCACATCTGTAAACAGAAAGAGGTAATAAAAACCAAGTATCAGTCTTTCCAAACACAACCTGAGAAGCCTTGCTCACTCAAGTAATTAGAGCCAAGAAAGAAAAGGGCTGCTTATAAAAACAGTATTTGTTGGCATATCTAAAAGAAAATACAGCACATGGGCTAGGTATATGGTAAAAATGCTTGTTGCTCACTTCAGCTACAGTACCTTCATGAAATTAAACCTTTAAAATACACTGTGTCACATAGCTGGGCAGAGCAGCACAGTCTGCAGGGAAATGTGAAGTATTATATGAGACACTAAGATATCAGTAAAAAGCTAGAGATGTTCCAAGCATAAAATATTTATCAGACATCTAAGAGTGGGATTTGACATTTCAGACTGGGATTTGCCTAGCTAGCTTTATGAAGCAGTCCCCCAGCCTCTCTTGACAGTTGAAGAGCAGAAATGAACAACTTCAGGATGAGGTTCATCTGATGTCCTTAAGAGGAGATAAAATCCCAAACCAGCAATGTCCTTCTCCCCATTTCCTACAGAAGGATTAGGGTTCATGCTTGCACAACTGTACCAGAGGTGCCTTGAGCTGTACACTGCCTGCCAAGCTGCCCAGGCAGGGCCAGCACAGCATGGAGACAATCTGTAACCCAGCAACCCCCTTGCCAGGGGAGGAGAGAGGAGCTCCCCACAGGTTCTCACTGCATCAGCTGCTCTTGGTATCACAAGCTCCCTCAGCACATCACAAGAGGCTTTCCTTACTGTGAACTGATCCCTGCCTCCCACGATTAAATGCACCTCCTGCCCAAGAAGGAGATCTTCCACATCTGTCTCCTTGATGCTGGGGAAGAGGGAGGTCTTCTTGTTACCTACTTTTGTGGATAAGGAGATACAGCCAAGAGAAGGAATCTCCATTCCTATTTCTGCTTTCTTTAACTGCTCAACCATCAGAACACTGTAGTAGAATTGCACGAAAATTGAACTAAATCACTTACAGAGAAACCACATAAGGTTCTTTCACTTCCCTGAAACCCAAATCTGATGTCATACATCAAGGAAAATACCCACTGAGAAGCTAGCATGGTATCACACAGAATTACACTCCACGTTCTACAACGTGTCTCCAAATTGTGGGACCTGAAATGGTTGTACAAAGAGGAGTAACACTGGTGCTCAGCACATCCTCCCACAAAAAAAAAAAAGCACAAGTGATGCTTAAGAAGTGAGCAGCAGAGCAGATATTGGGAGGTTCTAGTCACAGCCATACAGCCAAGAGCTGCAATGCCTCCATGAGCATATGGTGTGCAGCAGCCAGTTCCTTCTCTTGTGCCCCAGCAGCAGTGCTGAACAGGACACCTGCCCCTCAGCACCAGGTACCACCAGGACTTTGCCACCCCACGGCAGGGCTCTAACCCTCCCAGTGCAAAGCCAGCCAGGGTAGCACAAACTCCCTCAAACCAGCAGTTTCCACCCAGCTCTCAGATTTCACCCCAGCATCCACAGAGGACCTCCACACGTTCACCTCCACTGTCTGCTGGCGTGGGGCAACGACCTCCACCCAGAGAGCAGGTGAGCAGGCGTCTGCCACCACACCACAGACTGAAACCAGCCGCCTCGTTTCCTTCTGCCTTTGGCCTCTCTGCTGCTCTGGGATGTCCTTCATCCTGCTGAGCCTGCTTAATGCTGTGGAACAACAAAAAGTCACACTCTTCCCCCCTCTGCATCTTTTTTAAAACTTATTTTCCGATTAGTTTTCTGCTGGTTTAGTGATATGAATCACAAGCACCTCAGCCTTGCAAGATGATTCAATGCTGCAAGCATATGCAATGGCTAACTTTACCCTACATAAATACTTCACATAAGTCACAGAGATGTAAATTATGCTGGAAAGGGGTAAAAAAGATTCTTGTGCATTTGTTCAGGATGAGCAATTAATTTTTTCACTGCATGCTTTCTGAACACTTCAAGCAGACATGACTCCAATGTGCTTCTGGGCTATGGTTTCTCATCTGTTTTTTTTTCTGCTTGATGCAGTTATTTCTTTGAGAGGACAGAAACAGAGTGAATAAGGGTAAATCAGAGAAATAAACAGAAGCCAAAATCCCTCACTGTCTATAACAGAAACACGTCACTAGCAGCCACAAAGGATATTAAAATCAACAGATAAAGGTCAGATAAAGCACAAGATAAGGTAGTGCGTACATTAATATCTCATAGATTCTATTACAAGGTTAATCAGTTATGCTGGCAAGATTTAGGTTTGGGTTATTTAGTGCCTAAGAAACAAAATCCAAATGAATTATTTTGACTTTATAAACAAAGTGTAAATCAGCCATGAAATTACTACTTTACTGAACAAAATTAGTGTAGTGCAATAAAATCTAAGTCTTAGAGGCACAACTGTGCCCAGGGATTTTCATGCTATCCCAGCTCCACACAGCACAGGTAAGGGTGCTTTGCCTTCACCCAGCCCCAGGCCCCAGCACTGCACTGCAGTCTTACACAGCCACGGGAAGTCAAACAAAGAAGTTGCATCAGAGTCTAGCTGCTCCAACGCAAAAAAGAAAACCAAAGTTTTCACAGAGATAAGCCCCGTGTCAGCTGATGGCAAATAGAAGAGTGCTTGGTTTATTACATTTTTGTCCTCATCCAGCTACCTAGAACAGGGTCTTTCCTTTGCTGCTTTCGAGTATGCTGCTGAATACCATGAGCTAGAGATTTCTTGTTTGTCTGATAAAAGGTAGTAGTTCAGGATTTGCATTATGACTCCTTCTGTAATTTATCTTCATTTCTTATCCTACTATATTTGTATGACTGAAAATTAAAATTACAAAGAAAATAACAGCTGCCTGTTTCACCTAGGGGTTGGCTCCAGATTCTCACTGACTGTTCAACACAAGGTGGCTGATTCTTGGACTGAGGGGCAATTATTTCATTTCAACCTTATTTTTGAAATTGCAGCTTTCACAGAAATAAATGTTGAGAAAGATGTGCAGCACCAACCAAGTCACAATGCTTCCCCCGTGGCCTGCCCACGCTCTTGGCAGCATTCGCTCTTGAGTCCTCTCAGCTTAGCGAGGGGGTAAGTCACAAAGATGGGGTTAAATCTAAGTCTTCAGCCAGATACATCCAAGGGAAAGTTACTGTGAGCACAACATAAGTTGTATTTTAGTATTTAAGAGCCCAGTATACAGCTCAAGGAGAATTTTAACTCCACCTTTATCAAACTATTACCTCTGCTACGTATTATTCACACAGCAAGAGTTTCAATCGCCCAGACACTCCCCCAGCTCTTTCCTCCCAGTTCACACCAACCACACAAATCTAGGGTGCCTACTTTCAACAATAATCTACTGAAACGCACACTACAGATATTAACTGCCAAATATTAAGCATGAAGTTTCACTAGTTACACATTTATCTGGCTCCATGAGGCTGTTAGGATCGGTGTGTCTTGTCCCTCCCCCTTTCCCAGCCTTCAAGAGAAACACCTCCGTCAGTTCATCGCTTTGTGGATGGTTTGTAGACATACGTGGGTGTACTGGCCTCTATCAGACAAGAAAGTGCATGAGGAAATTGAGGTAAAGCTAAACTGAAATAAAGACTTTCACATTTACGACCGAAAACAATTATTAGTTCCAACACTTTCACTTAACTCTCTGTAATAAGAAATGCTGCAGTGCAGCTCAGAACTCCATTTCCAAGTGCAACCATCTTGTATTGCAGCCATTCAGTTTGCAACAATGTTTTTAGAAGGTAATGGGCAATTTAACTCCAAAAACTTGCATCTAGTGCTATTAAACAATGCTTTTTTTGTTCACCAATGTTACTGCTCCTCTGTAGCTGATTATGCCATAAAATTGGGGACCAAGAGGTTGTTTTAAGCTAGTGCTGCAGATTTTAAGAGGGCAAGCATGCTTAGCATGGATTCAAAAGAGAAAGGAGAACATCAGTGAATTCTCCACCTCTGCTAAACAGACAGATTTGTTGAACCAACTGAATATTTTTCTAAATACATAGCTTCAGTCCTCAGGACAAGAATGACCTGCTGACATGATGACTGGAAACCCAGCGTGGGTAGCTCTGTGTCTAAGAGTGCAGGATGTCTCCTCTACTGAAAAAGGCATTTCATAAAACCAAAACTGTTACTGCAGCCACATCTGTGGATGCAACAATACCTAGTTCTTTAATTAGTTCTTTAACAGTACCTTTTCCTTGAAATTTTTGAGTATTGCACAAAAATGAAAAAGCTTACACAAGTTTTAATTAACAGGTGTATCATAAATCCTGCTTTAATGAAATAATTTCTATCTTATGAAATGAGAAATGAAGGTAGAGAGGATGGCAACTTGTCTAAAGCAACGTAGAAAAGGAAGCTCTGGCTTCACAGTACCCTCACCCTGTGGTCCACCTCCCACTCCTTGTTCAGCTTGGCCTGTCTGTGGGCTGTGCTGCAAACCAACTTGAAAAACAAGGCAAACTAAAACACCTGCCTTCAAAAAAATAAAAGAAAGAAAAACAGAGAAACTCTTGGAGCTGAATCAGTCCCTTTGGTCAGAGCCCTGTCACCCCTACGCTGTCAGAGGCGAGCTGTGCCACAGTGCAGCAGCAGGAACAAGCGGGAACAGTCGGAGGAGGTGGGAACAGCCGAGGCAAGGGTGTAGCACAGGTCTGAGCCTCAGGTGTCAAGAGTGCCTGGTTCCCACTGAAATCCTCTAATGTGTCATCCCTTACCTGATGCTCTTTACTGCCTTAAAAAACATCAGTGACTATGTTCAAAATCCAGCCTGCAACAGAGACACACTCTTCAACACTTCTGCTAATTGCAGCTCGCTCCTTCCAGTTGTGGCAAACAGGCAGGAGCTGCCCATGTGTGCAATAGCTGCTTCCACCACTGCTCTTCTAACTAACCCAGTTCCTGTCAAAACTGACACCCCAAATAGTGCCAGTCCCAAGCTGGCAAAAGTCAAAGTACTAAGGTAGCACAAACACCAAAACTACAATCAAAATACTTTTCTCAAACTGCTCTTCCTACTCTCACCTCAATGTAAGTAATTTACAATCTAGCCAGAGTTCATTTCAGTCTTCCTATGACAAGGGTTTACACCTTTCTTTTCTTTAAAATGAAGCTCATTATAAGGAAGCTTCATCATTACACAGAAGGCAGTGCCCCAAATTTTTCAGCAACTCCTTTGAAGTTCCTCATTACCCACAGAAAAGTGCAGATATTAGTTCTATGATAAAATGTGAGTGATCACGGCAAGAGCTCAGTGGCCTCTTAGCAGATTAGGTCCAGGGTCTTTGGTTAGAAAAACCAACAAAACCAAAAAACAAACGAAACAAATCAGCAGAAACCTTTGCCACAGACTTGGTCAGGTCTGTTACCAGTGTTTTGACATCAGCCTGGCAGGGACATGTAAGCAAAGCTCTGCTGTTTGCTCCAGTCCTCACAGACAGCTCCCTGCAGGTATCCAGCTCAGAATGAGCCCGTTACAGACCTGTGAGGTAGAGTAAAAACAAACAGCCCCAGTCCCAGTCTGGAGTATAGTCAACAAAGCCAGAGAAAGAAAGAAGGAAAATAACACATGCCAAACCACAGAATAAAGCAGGTGAAATACTCTGCTGCTGATGTGTTACAGAAGTGTAAGGGGATGGTACTGTCCAGAGAAATGCTTCTTGATTCCTCTTCCACAGGAGAATCCACTTACAAGAAATCTAGAAATTGAGACGTTTCAAATAGTAAAATAACATAAAATTTTAAACCCACAGGACCTGCACAGACATGGATCTGTTTGTCATTGAGATGCTCCTTTAAACCACCTACAGCATAGACTTCACACATGCACACAGTATGCTACCTCAGTGGCTAAGAGAATCCCACCTACTCTTTTGTTTTAAAGAGTTTTTTTACTTAAATTTGTGAAACAAAAGAAAAAAATCAATGCAAGAAGGCCAATGCAGGCTACAGGCAGGAAGTCAGCTTTTTTTTTTTTTCCCCTAAACTGTTATAACAGTTCTTTACCCAGAATTTCCACCAGTATAGCTCTGCTAATGGTAGAGATACAAACAAAATGGGTGCTAGGGATTTCAAATGTTAATTTTTTGAATAAAAGCTGAATCTTCTCCTTTCTATGTCCTCTACCACTGCTAAGGTAAAGAGGGATGAATTAATCATAACTTCTAAATTGTCCAAGTGGAGACAAAACCTCCTTTCACTGTGGGAAGTCCGTAATGGTTAAGTTAGTGTGCACTGACCAGGTGTATTATTTGGATCACAATGAGATCAAAGCAGCTAAAGTTCTTCATATCAGCTAAAACCTGAGCTTTGCAGGGGACACTCATCTTTGGTATACACCTCTTTGAGTCAGCAAATTGCCTTCATTCAATTTTCAAAAAACCTGCCAGGGTTTATCTGCTACAGAAACCCCCTTTTTAATACAACTAATTAAGTAATAACATTATGTTTACAGATTTATAAATGATGGGTTGCCTTTTATTAAGGAGACTGGATCCTCCCTTAAACCTTCCTTAATCTAATCAAACAAGTTGGCAATAAACGAAGCACAATGGGATGTGGCAGCCCAAGGGAGAAGTTGCAAGGGTAACAAATTGAGGTTCAGACTGTTCCTCAAACCACCAATCCAGGGTGGGCAAAAAACAACCAAGTCAACCCCAGTGGCAACAAGGGGAGTAAAAGGTAAATACTGCTTTATAGTCAAAGCTGCAATAGTATAACTGACATTGTTTTCACTAAGTCCAAATATAGTCCAAATCATATATATTTCCACTAGGATAATTACCCCACATACATGTATAGTCATTGATCCTTCTAAGCTCTCACTCAAAGGTCTGAACAGGGCAGTTCAGGGTAACACAATGCCTCAAGCTCCAGTAGCAGGCAGTGAGACACTTATAAAATATTTGGATTTTAGAGATGCATTTTTTTTTTCCAAAATAAAAATACGAGAGCACATAGTTATCATTGGAGTGCATCTTATACCTCTAGTAGCATTTGGTGTCCTTTTGGAGCCAAGTGCTCAATAAGAGCTGAAAAAACTCCAAAACGTTTGGGTAGGGGAAAAAAAAAAAAAATTCCTCCCTCACTAGTATGAGGAAAAAAACCACAGAAGAGTGAAATCATTCAAGTAGCTTAATATTGCAAATGTTTCTGTTTGGACTATGGACAGTTGATTACACAAACCTTCCCATCAGCTTCCTAGCAGAAGGATATACTAAATGTAAAGATGATTTAAGCCTTGGAGAAAAGATGCAAGGCCAGATTTTTCTCAAGCCACCTGCTTTCAAGGTGAAGGAGTGAACCACGGCACTGTGTACCTCACGGGCAACACAGCACACCTCCATTAGAGTCCAGGTTTTGGAAGGAGAGTAGGAAAGTGGTGTTGCAAGAGGGATTTCTGTTCTGGTAAAGAAGAGCCCAGCTTCCCAAAACCCTCAGCCAGAAGCATCAGGACTGGGCAAACCCCCTCCTCTCTCTGAGCCAGCACCCTTGGTGCTGCTGAGGTTGGCACATCCCAGCCCCGTATTAGGGCTTGCTAAAGCTGGTCAGGATTTCAGTTTCTTTTTTTCCCGAGCAGAAAGCCCATTTGCCTGGGCCAAAACCACGTCCAGCCAAAGCAAGCTTTGACAGCTACCACTTCTGAGCTCTTCTACTTAAACCCAAGTTGAGCACAGACGTCACATGTTATTCTTTCAGACAAAACTCCTGAAAGAACAGACCAAGCTCAAATGCAAGACTTTGTAAATCAGAAAGGTTTATCTTTACTTGCAATTAGGTCAACTACAATGGCTGAAAGCTATTTCTTCATTTCACTGTCATCCAGCCACCAGCTTTGAACGTCTTCAGTCAAAACAAACATATTAAGGAAGGGAGTTCCTTCCACAGTAACAGCGAAGAATCCAGCAAGAGCAAAACTTGCCAGGCATGTGCTTGGTTGGTAGCAGGCACCAAGAACTTTAATCATATAACCAATAAGTACTCACTTTTAAAAATTTCAATGAAAAATGAATCTAAACATGGTCTCAGTGTTATAATCCGTGATCACGCAAGATTCCCAGAAATGTGATGATGTTTTGCTTTAATGGTAACCATAAAACAAACAAGAATTACAAGATTCTGTGATCAGCCTACGCAGACTCTTTTTTAAACTATATTTTACTACTTGTGATTAAACCTTTCCCTTTAAGTCTTGATCTTTGCAGTACACTTTTATTTCTACTTAAACTCAGATACGGTTTCCCAAACACAAGATAAAAATTCAGCTTTCCAACAACCAGAAACAAAATCCATCTGTTGGAATACAAGCTCCTAAATCACTTATTTAAAAGTATATGGCCTCAAAGTAAAAGAAGCGTTAATGGAATTCCTTCCTTCTTTACTTGGTTGTTACAAAGTGGAGAAATTCATAATTTCCTCACTGAAATTTTAGCTTTGGCAGAAAACAAGCATTTGTTTGTGTGCAAAAGGGACACATGGCTTTTAAACTAAGAAATGGTGGTGAAATGGTATTTTACCTAGACTCTAGTAACTAGAATGCTGAGTCATAAATTAACTAGTGCTCTGACCTTTAAGGAACAACTGAGCTCATAATAAACACGTCTCATATTTTCAGTTGAGTCCAAGCAGAGAGAAGTTTCAGAGCTCTTTGAAAAGTCTCAGGAGATGCAGCTTCTTAAAGAATGCATAAAATCAATTAGCATTCGAAGTAACTCCAGACATATGAAGAAGAGAACAGACTTAATTTACTTTGAATTTTCACTCTGTCACCTCCCATATATGCTCAAAATTAGAAGAGAACTGATACCGAAAATCAACTGTGCATATGGAGAACCACCAAAGCCACACAAAACAACCTGAGAGTAGACCAGACAGTACAATAGCTATATGAAGCCATGGAAGAGCTGGAATTTCATTTTTGTTTGGCAAACTAGGGAGATTTCTTACCCAGAAACAACCATTTTAGTGTTGTATGACTCCTGAAGGTATCCTTGAAAATTAAATAAATCAGAGGACAGAAAAGTTAGGAACTATGTTGCTTCACCAACCTTGCATATGGAAATGGTTTCCCATTGTGTGTCATACTGATAGTGTTCTCCCCTCAGCTCCATCTTCCCTCAGCCCAAACAAAACTAGCCTACTTCTCCAGAAGTCCTTCAAACCCACCACAGACCTTCTCAGACCTGGGGGCATGAACAAGTGCTGTATCTGTACTGAGGCTGTGCTGCTACATACCCACAGGGGGGCCTGGGTTTGTGCATGCCTTTCAACCTCTTACCTGTCAGCATCAACCTGCACTTTGCCATTTCCAGTTCAGTTACCAACGCTGTATTTCACTATACAGACATAGCTATATCATTGCAAGTATGCTGATTATTCAAACCCAATTTATTCTTAAACAGGGTGTACTACAAGCTGCAGTCTTCATAAGTCCAAGTCTGCTACACTACTAAACAACATTTTATAACAAGGCCTTCTTTATTGGCTTGGTTGATGTTCAGCCATGTTAGGAGATACACCTGTGTGTCACCCAATTGTTACAGGTTACAGTCGACTTTCCGTTAAAAGGATGTAAGTACACTCAGAAAAGATACAAATGTTTTCTTGAGAGCCTTTCTGCATCCAGAAAAAAACTTCTTAGGGTAGATGGAAGCGTAAGGCTAGGTGATTCAAGGGCTGGTTAACCCTAAAAAAAGGGAGGGAAGGCCCAGACCTGCTCCCCACTTGTCTGTGAGCTCTTCCAGTTCACCAGCCCAGGAAACTACTGGTGCAGAGCTGGTAAATGGAAACTGCTCCCAGAAGGGTGTTCCCATCAGGAATGGAGTTCAACAGCACCGTGAAAGAATCCTGTTTCAAAGCCAAAAACCAAGTGTCCAAGCAGATGTCACAGCTCAAGATGAACATCAATGTAGCTCATCTTAGGTGCTCCTCATTGCCCTTTCCACCAGCTAGGCTGTAAGACTCCCAGGAACACACAGGAACAATAACAAGTATCAAATACTTCAAGCATTAATAACATGAAAAGGAACAAAACAATAAACATCAAATATTGTGACACCTCATTTCACTAAATGCAAAACATGTTATTTATATTATGTCATTAAGTTATAAAATACTTCCACTCTTGCTTGTGAATAAGAAATTTCAGTCTTGGATCTCTCAGTTCAAAAAGCCTCTCGATAGCCTTAGGAAGTTCAACAAAAAGTTCACTATTGTATCACGTGTTGCACCACGTGCTGGCCCTGGCACGGCACGTAAATGAACTCACTCACCTCCTTGGGTTTTCCCCTTTCCTTTCCCCAATCTTTAATGAGGATATCGAGCTCACAGGGAGCAGCAGGCAGGAGTTTGCTCTGTACTTTCACAGTGGGAAAGAAGCCAAAATGCAGACACAATGACTGGATTCAGCTTTTTCAGGCAAACACAGCAGAACGTCACACACCATCCTCCGGGAAGAACGCTTTCCACTGCTGCTTTAACAGGAAGCCCAGCTCCAAAACCAGGGGTGGGCTATCCCCTCAATTCCCTTCTCACGCCTGGCTGTTAAACCTATTCTCCCACAAGAAAGGCTTTCCTGTTAGAGAAAAACTTCAAAAATTGCTTAACAGCTATTTGTTTTCGTTTGTCACGATGACATCATGAGGTAATACTCTGAATATTACAGGTGGTCTTAAATATTTGGGGGTTTACACTGAAGATTTTGTCAAAAACATGGTTAATGGTCCGTACACGGAAAATATTAAAAAAAGAAAATGAATGTAACATTAGCCAGCAGAACATATTTACACATGAAAATGTCTCAAAGTTCACAGTGTATTCATTTTATGCTTTAAAGAGTACCCCATTTGACACAGACTGCACATGCTCAATTCCAGTTTGCTTCACGTTCCACCTACCCTCTCCTTACATAGTCTCTTCTTGCAACACAGACAATTTACTTCTGAGCTGAAGTTTTCCTGTTTTCTCAGAAATCCAAAGCAAATTTCTCTGGCTAGTTAGCAGTAAATAAATTTAGATGTGTTCTATATTCTCACATCCATATGAACAAATATATCCTAAGGATGAGTCTGTACATGCCTCTAGAGAGAAGAAACACAGGATTTGGAGCTCATAAAGAAGTAGCCAGAAACATCTTTAAGTCTCTCTCAGTGTGTTGCTCGTCTTGGGAACTACAGTAGCCTCTGACATAGCTCATCCAAACTCCCTAAGAAAAGGGGATTCTTCCCCACCCCAACCTTTTCTGGCCTTCCCTCAAACCCAGTAGGCCAGTGTATCAGTAGAATTCATTTTATTTACTAATAAACCAGTGAAACTGAGAAGCACCATTATTCTCAGTTTTTACATGCCAAATCGAGGCTCATCATGGATAACTTGCAGGAGGTTTTACAGGAAACCTGTGGCATAAGCCAAATAAAACCAGGAATGTAAAAAGTACTTTGCATTCAAAGTCTGTTTTTCCTCATCTAGTAGTCCTTGATCACGTTCCCTCCTTCTATTACAAGACATCCAAGCGTGTGTCAGGTCAAGAGCCAGGGGAGAAGGGGGTGAGATTCTGTCCAGGTGACTGGCACACGTCCAGCCGCAGGGCACAAACTACCATAACATGGTGGCAGCACACGAGGTCACAGCACATGATCCTGCCCTGTCCCTGGACAAACTGTGAACCCAGGGGGGCTCTGGCAGAGCTGAGGTTACATGCACTGTTTTAAATTTAGGTTTGCCTAAAGAGGAAATTCTGACCCCGTGCTGCCACGGTTAGGTATCTGGGCTGACCTGACATCTCCCTTCTCAACTCCAAAATCAGGTTTACAGTATCTTAAAAATTTTTACATGTATTTACTAGACCACAGAATTGTCCATTTGCAACATTATGTCATTAAGCAATTTGAGGTTATTGCCCAAAATCTTTGTTCCAGGTCACACTTTCTTACCAGTTCAGAGAGGTTGCAGAAAATGTGTGTCAACTCAGAGAGCAGCTATTTCCATGCAGGTCAAAACAAAACAAAACAAAGTAAGTATGTTTAAGACAAAAGGGACATTCTTCCTCACATAAACTAGCAGTCTTTGGTTGGAAAAGAATAAACCTGCATTTTATTACTCTTCCTCAAAACAGGGAGGGAAAGATGAGATGGAGTACAGGGAGAGGAGTAATCAAGATAATATTTGCTGATGCTTATATTCTGCAATAAAGAGAAATGAAAATATGAAAAAATTATTACATGACTAAGAAAGGAAGTAACTTGTTACGCAGGAGAATTATTGGAGCCACATCCCAGCCGTAAGAGACACAGATACACAGAGATTATTTAAAAAGAGGTTATTAATGTTTCACTGTTAGGGAAATGGGGAAAGCTAAGAAGGAAGGAAAACTGAAAACATTGTTTGTTTTGAAGATACTACATTTTGAGCAGTCTGGAGGAAGGCTGTCAGAAGAGGGAAGTTGTATATCCTGATAGTAACTGACTGCACGAGTGCCCCCTTACAGATGAGCAGATTTGGAGCATGTTTGGTTTTCTATGAGGCAAAAACTATTTCGCTGCTCATAGTGCCCTAGTTCGAAGTTGCTTCTACAAAAACAAATATGACACAATGAAAAACTGCTAAAAGATTCACTGGGCTACGGAATGTCCTTCCTGCTCACCCTGGCTCACTTTTCACTTCCAAACGTAAAAGGAATGTCACGCATTTCCAAACTATGTCTGGGAGCGAAGCCTCAAGTATCATGAATAAAAACAGTCAAGTTCTTCACTACCCCAATAAAAATGCTACGTGACTTGTATTCGAGTGCAAGCTCAGATGTTTCTAAATACAGACAGTATCCATCCCACGAAGGCAGCACATTAATTACTGTATTTGACATCTTTCTTGGGAACTGCACCCCTCCTCACTGAGCAGAACAGTGTCTCTGGCACACCAGACGTTGCCAAGACTTTCTGGTTCTCTGTCCTCAGTGCAATCTGTATTCTCTATGGAGAGAGGAAAACAGGAAAAGGAAAAATTCATAAGACGACCACCCGTTCCGTAGGCACACCAATTGTTTTCCAGCCCAGTTTTTATTACCTAAGCTTACTCAACCCTGTCTCCAAGCATTTACAGATTGCCATACATATTGACAGCTCAGTTTTTCACTCATATATGATAAATGCTTGTAAGAACCTGCTACTTCCAAGTTTGCCATCTGAAGCTTCTGTTCTCAAGAGCAAGCTGTAACTGTTTGCTAAAGACACCCAAATCTGAGTGTGTCTGACTGGTCCATTGCTCTGGCCTGCTGCTACCTCCCAGCCCTAACCTGTCCCTGTAGAGGAATGAGGGAGAAGTCCACATGAGCTTGCTTACTTCTGCTGGAAGGAAACCTTGGCACCTGAATGTGATACTGGGGAGATCAAGAGTCTGGAATTGCTGTAGTGTATGCACTTTATTCTATCTAGCTGATACCTCTGTTCTATCACTTCACCAATATTAAGCCTAAAAGAACCAGAAGTTCTTTATTTACATTAACAGGGTAAAGACCACCATCTGATGTGCCTTAGCTAACATACACAAGTTTCTCCTAGGTGTCCATATAGAGGTAAGCTCTGAATTAGTTTCTCTATAGAAAGTCAGTGTTTAAGACTGGTTTCTCCACTTACCATTCCAAGTATCTGTTTGCTGCAACATAAGTATATGGTATGGCACAAAGTGTCAGAAATTTCCAGGGCACCCATGGGAATGAAAAATTGTGTCTTTTCAAGTTAACACATACCAGCTACAAGGGAACAATGTTAGTACTTTAGCAAAGTTTTAAAGATACCAGGAGAGAAGGTCCAGTACTTTGTCAGCTGCAATGGTGGCTACACAGTTACCATCACCAGACTGAGCAGCATCCAGGTACTTAAAAGTTGAACATCCACTTTCCCCCTGCCCCACACTTCTTAAATCTTAAAAAAGCAGCTTACTGTCTGGGTTTTATCTGTTTACAGCCGTGCATCTGTGTGTATGTATGACAACAGGAATTCTGAGAGCAAGCCAAACGGAGAAAGATGGATTGGTCTGATGTCTGGTCATCCGTGGGTGTGTCCACGCCAGCCCTGCAGCTCCCATCAGTGGTGTGCTTTGGAGGCAAATCTCTCCATCTGCCCTGTGCTTTGGGTTGGATTGTGGAGCAGCATTCTGAGCTCACAAAATAGATTCTTCCTGGATGAATCTAAACCTGAAGATGTGCTCCAACTGCTAAAAGGCATTCGGTCCACCGTGGCCAGCCCACAGCCCATCTGCAGTAAAACCCTACAGTGCATACAGCAGGACTAAATCTCCCACACCAACTTTTACTCCACAGAGCTGCTCCTACCACATCACAATACTTTTTAGTACAGACATGTCTGTGTCAAAAACATACTCCTGCTCTTTGCCAAGTCTGTCCTCTATAGATATGATCCCACCTGCATCCTTTGGTAGCTTCGTTGTTCCAGAAGGACGTAGAACTGTGGAAGACCAGGAAGGTAGGAAGACAGACAGCTGTTCATCAGCACAGACGTTTTGGAATGGACTCTGGAATCAACATCATGTGAAGGAAACCACCAAACTGTGATGGTCAGGGTACTCAGCAGTCCTGGCAGACAGATGATTGGATTTTGCTATATACTGAAGCTCCATGCTCCACAAGGCTCTCCATGTGAATGTGTGTTAATAAAGGTGCCCTACCAGCCTACAATCAGCAATACTGGCACAAGTCTTATCAACAGACTGATTACTAGGGCCACACCAGCCACATGGGAATCCTGAAGCAAAATGACACCACATTTTACTCACTGCTTCCTGGGAAGAGGCAAACCTTGATTCATTTTAAGTTTTAAATGATAGTTTGTGACTCAGCTTCTGATTTTGATTGCACCATGGAATCATGATAATAATCAAAGAAAATAAAGGAAAAATATTAACTCGCAAAGAGAAGACTTAAAACCAGGAGAACTGAAAAGATGAAGAGGCTTATGAGGAGCTGAGATGAGGCTGAGAGAGCTGAAGATCCTCACCAAATAATGGTAAGCTATTTTTTGCTTAACCACCTGTTCCATCTTTCTGTCCTCAGTCTCTCTGGCTTATTAATTGATTCAAACAAAATGTGACTGGTGTCTATCCACTGCTTCAAACCACTTGTAAGTATCAGTCTACATTCTTGAAATTTATCATTCATACTTCCAGACACATACATGCATGTGTCTAATGTGTGTTTTCTTAAAAATTTCTCACAAAGGGTTCCTCTAATCTTTGCTAAAACAATTGGATTGGCTTAATTGCACTACTTAGGATACTCAAATTCTGGCTACTAATTTTTAAAATGTCTTATTTTTTGCAGTCATAATATCATGTTTACATAGAAATCCATGTATGATCCACCCTACCCAGCAAACAGTGAAGTAATACACAGTGCAGTTCTTGAACTGAGTTGTTCTGAACACCAACAGAAACGACTATGGACAACCAGAGCAAGAGACAATTAATGATAATGCTATCACATAAGTGACAGTAATGATAAAGCAGCTGACTACTCAAGGTTTACCATTAATCTGGCTTTCTTGATCTTTTTGGGCACTGACTATAATCACAAATAAACAGGTTGTCATGATGATGCTACGTGAAGGTACAAGGAGGGTGTCAGAAATTCCTTGAGACCAAATGTAAAAATTATTTAAGACAATGACACACTAACACAAAAGTGGCATAGACACGAATCACTGAGATTTCACACAGCTACCAAGACTGTAGTGCAACCAGCAGTAAAACTTATCAAGTAGTGGAGAGATCAGAAAGCTATGCAACAACAGGTAGCACGAGGAGACCAAGATATCTGAGAAGGCACAAACTCATGCTGCCAAAAGCAGAAAGCTCTTTTACAGGGCATGTCTGTATGAAAGACAGGAATCAGGCTGTGAAGTATGATATTACTAGAAAGGACTCCTGGATTCTACTAGCAGCTTCAATTACAAAAAGCTGACTGTAAAACGAGTAGATGTTCCTACTATGTGGATACATGTCGTACCAACATGTTTCCTGGAAAGCTGGACAACATTCATGCATGATTTTTTCTTTTTTAAAGTTTGGGGACAGAATCTTCACAAAAAGGTACGTTCTGTGCCTCAGCCAAACTAGAATAGGGTCAAGCAGCTGCAGATAGTAGAAAGGGTTATCTGGAGTCAGGCAATCCAGTTGAGGCATGTCCACCCAGGTCAGATGACACATCTATCTAAAGGGGGTACAAGCAAGGCTATTAGTTCATGGCTCTTGTCCTGAATTTACTGACAGGTGGCTAGAAATAATGTAAGGCCTGTATTATTTTTCCCAGTATAGTGGTGGGTGCCAGGACACAACCAAAGAAAAGATGCTTATGCAACTCTTAGGAGATTATGCAGCTGCAATAAAATCTTGGAGGGAACTGGCAGACATGAGCAGAACAGCTTTCTCTTGGAGATGGGTAGCTGGCAAGGTTAGAGTCCCTAGTAAAAGTGGATTTGATTGGGAAATTTTGATGTATGTGCAGCCTACAATTATTTCTGTCCACAAAAATCAGCAGCAGCTCACATGCAGGGACTATATTTGCATTAAAATGACTAAGACTGGGAATTTTTCACAGTGGTGAGCTAATATGAGCTCGCCGCACATCCTGGAAACAGCCCTGTCCTATGTGCCTGTACTTCCTGCACAGACATATCCCTTTTCTCTTTGTTGTCAGATGAGGACTTGCTGGACACATCGCTCAGTCCCAGGGCAAAAACCAAAGGAGAGCAGTTAAACATGATTCACCTACAAGAGGGAAATGTGTTTCCTCAGGGAACCTCTGCATCAGTTATTCTCAAGCCAATGCCATAGGGCTGCTGTAAGAGGTGCAGGTTTCGGTTTTGGGGAGTTTTCTTTGTGTGCAAAATGTGCTGGTTTATGCTACAGCTTCAAAAATCATTTGCACTGTGGTTAGTATGCAGATACATAGATTCATTGTTATATAGTACACTAGTATGCTATAAAAAAGGGCTCCAAATAGCTCTACATGCAGCGGTACCAGCTGACATAAAATTTTAGAAATCAGAAGCAAGTGTAAAAGAGTTTTTAAAAATTTGTATTCCATTTATGATACTCTGGGATAGTGCACTGGAGGTCATCCCAAAATACTCTGCTTGTTCAACAGAAAAACAACAGGCACACACCAGAACACATTAAAAAAAATGTACTGAATGTAAAACAAAAAACAAAAAAAAATTGAACTTTGGCCCTACAATCTTATCAGCAAAATTATATTTTGAGAGGTGGTACAGCTCGAAATTACTCCTCCCTCTCTCTAGTTTCAGGCTGACATTAGCAGAAAACAGTACTGGGCATTATCTGTTCACAAAGAAAATGCACAGCCAACTATTTGGGAAGTGACTGCTAAAAACAAGGGAGGAGGAAACCCAAGCACCAAGCTTTTACAATGATCTCCTAATAACAGCAGATACCTGGGGATGTTTCAGCTCTAGCAAACAGAGCTGCAGTCCCACCTCTGCAGGAGTGAGAAACACATGCAAGTAGGTGTCAACTGCGTTTCAGTCTCAGCTACTTTATCTCCTACCCTGAAGGACGTTTTGAACTGCAGTGGTGGTAAAAGCCTCTGTGCATTAACTCCTTAAGGCACCTTTACAACAACCCCTTTACTAGGGAAACAGCGAAGTGTCTGTATTTTGGCAAAACAACCTGTTTTCCAAGTTCTAAAAATAGAAAAAAAAAAAAAAAGTATATTAAAAGTGTCTGTAATTTTGAAACCACTCGCAAGCATTTCATCCTAAGCAACACAGCCTCCCCCCTTGCTAAAAATAAAACAGTACATTACAGCAACATTTTTTGCTGGCTTCAGCCAAGGGGTTGAAAAGCTCCTCAGCCCAGACGGCCTAAGCTGTGAGTCAGCACTTCCCAGCAGCGCGGGAAACTCCTCCGCGGAGCTCCCGCCCCGAGCAGGAAGCGGCCCGTCCACTTCACTTCACCCGCCCCGAGCAGAAGCGGCGCGTCCACTTCACTTCACTTCACTTCACTCGCCCCGAGCAGAAGCGGCGCGTCCAGTCCGGCCGGGACCGGGAAATGGGCGGGCGGCCACGGGCCTCACCTGGCCTGGGGACACTGCCCGGGCACGAAGCTTGGCTGCCTCCTCAGCTGGAAAACAAATACAGCTTCCTGCAGTGCCGATGAAGAGGAGCGCATAGGATTCATAAAGATAAAATAAAATAAAAATCACACAGGATAAGGACGCTGGCAAAGCTCTGTGGTGCAACTCAAATCATATGGGCTCTCTCAGTCCGAGTCCAGAGGCAGCTCTGTGCCACCAGCCCTGGGCAGGATCTTTGCCCTGCTTAAGAGAGTCTGAATTCTTAAGAGCCAGAGCCATAACCCCCAGGTAAAGAGGGGGTTCTACAGTGGGGCACATGGAGAAAGTGACTGTTTTCCCCTCTCAAGATGATGGAGCAGCCACGGGCCATGCCTGTGAGCTGAATGCAGACACAACCACAGGTCCCTTTCTCCCTGAAGCAGTCCTCACTTTACATGGAAAAATGTCATAACCCACATACAACGGAGCCTCGTGATGGGAGAAGGATGCCTGGAAGATACCCCAAATCTGCCTGTTTCTGTACAGGCTATGGTGTTGTCAGGTACCTCATCCCCACTGAGGCACAAACCAGAAGTCCCCACAGAAGCTCCTGGAGCTAGATACCCCAGTTATGTACAAACACCAAAGTGGACACACTGCTTTTGAAATTGAGATGTCATATACACTCAGGTCTGTCTTCAGGCACAAAACAGTTATTTCACAAGTACTGCTTGTGGTGAATGCAGTTCCTATGTCACCCACCTCAGACTGAGCATCTACTCTTGTTTTGCTTTAAACACACACTTTGACAGGGACATTAAAGAGAGAGTTAAGGGACTAGGAAGTACTTTGTGAACAAGAGTAATTGCATGTTCTGACCTCTCCAGCTTACATCATACACATTATCCAACAACCACAAATCAAGAAGGAAACCGAATTCAAACACATTCATTTTCAGCACAAAATGTATGTTAAAACTAAAAGAAGAACAAGACAAATGTTGACTTTTTTCCTTCTTGCTTCTTCCTTTCATGTAGGTGGATTTCTCCCAGAAAAATTTAGTCTTTTTTTTTTTGAATTAACATTTGTATAAAGGAAGCTGCCTGAAGTTGGGTACAAAAAAAAAAAAATGTTTTTCTCAAGTGTTTTTAAATACAGAGCGATGAGATTAAAGTGAGGCAGATAGCCAAATACCTCAGCCATCACAGTCATTAATGAACGCATTTAACATTCGTGCAGCTTTCGAATGCAGAACATCTGGTTCCAATTCCCAATCTGGCTTTTAATAAAAGTGCCTCCCCCACAATACTTTTATTATAAACTGTTCTTTTCCTCCTCGTGCGCTCTCCCCGTTTGGTTTTTTTTTTTTTTTTTTCCTTTTTTTTTTTCTTTTTGGAAGCGGCTGTTCCTTCCTTCTTGCTGGAAGCCACCTGACCACTGCCAGGAAGAGGAATGCAAAACATTCCCAGGAGCAGCTCCTGACGTCAGGGCAGCAGCATTCCTCCTCCTCCTCCTCCCGCCACGGCCACCACCGCCCGGCCCAGAAGGTCCAGGCTCTGGTCCAGGCTTTGGCCCAGCTGCTGCCTGCCCTGAGTCACCCCCAAGCTCCTCGCCGTTAAAGTCAGAGGCAGCAACCACAGCCACCCAGTTTTTGGTCCTGTAAGGACGGCGTTTGTTTAAGAGATTGCATATCGTTCCTGCTGTTTACTTACTTTCCCCACAAATACAGAGCTTAAATAAACCTAAAAGAGGTGGTGGTGCCCCAGCCAGACCTCCTTTCACGGGGGGCTCAAGGCACTCCAGAGCCGCTCCACATACCCCTTCTTCCTGCCCTGAAATAGGAGTTTCTGCTTTGGGTAAACTTCAGGTCCCTGGTAGGTCTAAATCAGCTTAGACACCAAGTTTTACTATTCTTTCATGTTACTTGTCATTTCTCCACACGAAGGCATGCTGCAGAAGGATGCCAAGGAAAACAGTGACGCTGTTGTTTGTTCACTTGTAAGACATTCCCGAGAGATCATGACGTGATAAGGACACCTAGGCAGGCAGCCTTCATCAAACACAGCTCTGGAACATGGATCTTCACAGATTCTTACTCTTTTCATACAATATCTATCTTCTGACACATTACAAAGTGAGACAGGTACAGTGGGATTTCAACTCTGCACATCTCTAATTTCAGTTATCAGAACACATTAACTATTGTTAATGGAGTTATTTTATTCTACTCTTAAACTAACTGTTAGCTAAGATTAGACAAGAGATTCTTGGTTGAGTTGAAGTCAGTGAGTTTACTCCTTTCAATACGTTTAGGCCAGTTAGTCTGGTATTTTTGATGCACAGATTTTTAAAATTCTATAAAACATCCTGCCTGAGGAAAAAAAAAAAACAACTCTGCATCTTTTAATAAATAATTGTATCAAAGACAGTGAAGAATAAAAAGAAACAGTAGTTGTTACCATGATAAAGGTGAAAGGGAGCTCCCAATTCCATCACACTAAGGAAGCAGGAAGGTAGGTTAGGGAAAAATGAAAAAAAGACAACATAGAAAAAACTTAATTTCTAGAAGACCTGAAGAAAGAGTTCTTCAAGAAAAACTCTCCATTTCATGCAGCTCTAATCATACAAAAAAAACTTTAAAACATAATTTCATCACTTCAAACCCAACAAAACTCTAAGGTGTGGATGTTAGTATAATCATTACTTCCCAAGGAAATACAAAAGAAGCCCAAACTCATCCTGAATAGCTGAGGAGTATGACTGGTGCCAGCAAAGTGGTCATGCGTGTCACTTCCCACCCAAATATTTACATAATAAACTAGTTTCTCAGTGTTGCCCTACCACAATGAAAAAATAAAGATCTGGAAACACTAAGCAAGAACAGTTGCATTGCTTTCAGTACCAGTTGTAATTAATTAATTAATCAGCTATGTGCTGTAGGGGTTATTCTGTCTGTTCAGCTGTAGTCCTACGCATCAAGATCCAGACAGGTCCAAAACCTGCAGCTCCTGTGTCAGCCCCAGTTCCCCAGCTTCTCACTCCATTCACTGCAGTCTAAGAAATAAAAAATGTTTGGGTTCTCTCCTGATGTAGGGAGTTGTTACTAAAAGGTCAAACAAACGTCTACCCTCTGACCAACCTCATGCTGCCTACCAGTTTTTTAAGGAAACCTGCTCTCTGAAGAACCACATGGGAAGTAAACACTTTGCTTTCCTGGTAAGAAGCCTGCAAGCATTGGTTACACCAGCTGACCACATCTGACCAGCTAGAAAAACCCAAACCATCCTTCCTGCCCTCTTCTCCAGAGGTCACTAATATTCAAGTGATGTATGATGTAAATAAATTGGTATTGTTGGAGAATGTGACAACAAGAAGACTCATAAAACATCATGGGAACCTGGAAAAGCACCAGGCAGCTTCCTGTAGCCACTGCAGCCAGTGCCTGCTAAAATAACCCAGCTGATCTCTGCTCATATTAAAAATAGTACCTTTTTTCATGTTTTGCAAGAAGTTTGTCTCTCGGGGTTTGAACTAGATGACCTTTAAAGGTCCCTTCCAATCCAAAACATCCTATCAAAAACAAGTAGAAGGAAATATAAGAAAATATTTTGTTACCTAAATAAAATAAAAGTAGTGGCTCAGTAGAACTGGTCAATAATCTAAGCTAAACAGCAAAGAAAGTGAAATATCTCCTCAGGACCTTCTAAAATTAAGCACAAGCTAAGGTGGCCTGCAGCCATTGAAGAAGACACTTTTTGGTTCTTGACATTTTCTCCATTTTCCCTTTTTTTAATATTATATGCAGAGATAGAAATACACAGGGTTTTTTTTCAGCCATATATGAAGTTCTCCCTTTTTTCTTTAGGAATGGTTGGGGTTTTTTTAAAAGAAACTTCATGTTATTAATATGCAAATACATGCAAATGACACTAGGTCATTTCTGAAATCTGACTTTAGAATTCTGGAAAGACGAACATCTTAAAATGTTTAACTATTTAATCACTTTAAATAAACAGCATTGAAGTCTGGATGGGGATTAGAACAGGCACAGCACACAAAAGTGATGAGAAACATGGTGCGTTCTCAGCTTCCCCAAAGCTTAAATTCATGCTCCTCTCCTGTGTTTTAGCTTCTTATTCATTCTGTTATTCTTTTATCACCAGGAATAAAGCTGGAGTGCCAAAAGCTTGAATGAAGTCAGGCTGAGAACTTCCTTCTCTGCATAGTACACACAGAATTAGGCTTCAGGTGTGTTTCAGGAGGCCACCTCTAGAGCCTGTGACTCAGGAGCCTTGTACCATGCATGCACTGCCATTCAGCCATGGTCAGCTTTCTCCTGGCAAAACCCTGCAAGTGATTTGATCTCCATCCATTGGTCTCTACAGTTGAAGTGGACACTAGATTGGAATTTCAGCCTCAGAAGACTGCAGATACTTTAATGAAAATATTCTTTTTCACTAACTAACACAGTGATCTGTATCTGCTAGCAACTGGCAGACCACAGCCATTCATCTGACTTCTAGAGGGAGAAGCAACTTCCTTTTCTTGAACTGGTAGAAAAAGGATTATTAATTAATGAGTAACAAGGTTTAGAAAACAATGGGTGCAAAGAAAAAGGGATCAGAAAATTGAGTAATACCCAGAGATTAAGAAGAAAAACACATTGACTCTCTTCTCCCTAGTTAACTTTTCCATATGCTTCTCACTTAAACTGCTGCCTTGAGTGGATAACTTTTTCTCCAAGACTAAAATTTCAATAGACAACAGTGTGCCCTGTGACACCTGAAAAACTTCTAACCACAAAGGATCAGAAGCAGGGAACAAAACTCCTTAATTTCATAAGTTCACTTCTCCATTTGGTAAGTGAATCAGCCCAGACCCCGGCTGGCAATGATGCACAGCCCCATTTACACATAGCTAAGGGCAGAGGCACCTGAGAACTAAACTCCCCCTGAGGTTCTTTGGAAGGCTGTACTGGGAGAAGGTGGCAATTCCTTCACAGCTCCTCACTTGCACAAACAACCTACACAAACTCTGCTTTGAAGTCTGTCCATACTTTTTTGAAGTACCCTCCTTCCTCTTCCCTCTGGTTTTTCTTTGCCCTGTTTTCTGCTGCTGGTTGGACCTGGCAGTGGAAGTGCTGAACAACAGGAGCGGGTCCAGCCCTGTTGCTGACTCAGATCTGAGAGCCTGCGCTCATCAGATTTCCCGCTGCGTTCCAGATTTCAGTACCCAAAAAAATTCAGATATTTATCTAAACCAAACTTCCTGAGGGTGAACTATCCCTAGCACTAAGACACTTCGAGGGCCGATACACGCTTGAGCAAGAGCCCATCAGCGTGCAGGAGGCAGCATGCCAACCCTGCTTAAAGCAATACCTACCTACAGAGCTTCAACACGGCCTGACTGGGTAAATTACCAAGTTAATTGCCTTGGTATTTACATTGAAAAAAAAAAAAGGATACCCAGATCTGAGGTCAAATCCTTAAGTTGTTCCATTAAAAACTTTGTTTTAGGCAAATAGACTTCAGAAAACTTCTTTTGTAATGTAAAATGGAACCATCTGTACATAAATTTTGGGAGTTATTTTCATGTTAGGTTTATTGACATAATTATGTTGTTACTAAGCCATTTACTGTTTCAGGCTCCTAATAGCTATGAGGGCTTGTTAACAGTACTCTGAAATCTCAGGGAAGTCTCTTCTTCCCCCTTTGGTTTGGAATGAGAAAACAAAAATTCTAAACGTGATTATTTCCACGCTTTATATCTGCACGTAACATCTACTTCCTTTAATGGGAAAATTTTATGATCACAAAGCCTTTGCCTCAATTTGTTTAGCTTTACTGCTTGGACAGTCATATTATTATTATCACAACGGTATGAGACCACATTACTTAGTGGTGTTTCATGAAAGAGAAGTCCCACGCTGAAGTATTTCTTCATATTCACTTTATTCTTAAAGCAGTGAGAGGACTGATATTGCAATTACTACAAAAAGAAATAATTACAAAAATTATCATGGTAATAACCCACCATACCTTAAGTGTTTCCTCTTTGGAGTTAGAGATTATTGGTTTTCCAGTTTCAGCTCTGACAAGGAAAAGTCTCCCACACAGCTCAGCAGAATAGAGTTCTCAAAAGAAAGCTTTCATTGGCCTGTCATTTGATTTGGAGAGACAGACTTATAGCAGATCCTGCCAGACAAACTGCTCAAAACCCCAAGTAGCTTCTGAAAGCCCATCTTTACTCTTCTGTAATACTAAGCAGCCGTTATCCAGGGTTCCCGTGGACAACTACTGGATCATCTGCACAATAGTGAAGAGCAGATGTAGAAGTATCCAAACAACAAATTTTGCTACCTAGAAAACTATCTTTGGTTATTAGAGACCAAAGCAGTACCAGAAGCCTTCAGTGTGTATTTCGTGCAGTGAGCAGCATCCCCAAGAAATACATTGGTCAGGAAGGGGATACACAACTTTAGACTCCTAGAAATTGTACAGCATTAGGCCCCTGAACTCCGCCTGCCTTCCTTATGAAAAACAACTACATAAGAAGCAAACAAAAATTGTCATTTTTGTTGCAAATAAAGGTATGCTGGAGGGTGGGCGATCAGAATGTAACGTCATCCTGTTTGCTCTCTGCCTACTGTAAAATAGAACAAGAATTTGTATTTTTTGCCCCGTTTGACCTCCTAAATCAGTGAAATCCATGATATCTTGTCAGAAAGGCTCGGTAATGAACAGAGTGAGAGATGAACCCAATAACTAAACATGTTGAAAAGCTCTATAATAATTTAGAATCAGTGATGGATTTACCACAGCAAAATCAAGACACAAGAGTCAAGAGGAAAGGAACAGGATAACATAACCCAAAAACTTGTGGACTTTCCCTTGAGGGTGGAGAATTCGCATTAGGCAGAATAAAATGTTAAAATTCACAAGCCACAAAAGTCTTTGAGAGGATCATTTGAAGTAGTTAAAAACATTCAAGGAGCTAGTTGAAATACAAAAAGAAAAACATCCCCACCAAAGGCAGGAGCAGGTCTGTTAGGCTTTCAACAGGTTAAAAGCCTGTCATTGCCAGGAGGTAGCTCTTAACAAAACCTGTGGCATGCAGGGAAGTTCTCAGCTTCTCCCTTGGCAAGCTCACTTCAAAGGAAAATTTGTAAACATCTCCAAGGAGAGGGGCAGAAAATTACAGTGGGTTTCAGAAACATTTACAAGTGTTTTGCAGAAATGAAACTTTGGCTAATGAGATCAGTTTGGCTCTCTGGGTGGAGGTCGATGACAGCCAGTACAGAGAAGTCTTTAAGAGTGTTAACTACATAGCCCACGGCCTTCTGCAGCCTTATGGAGGAGAAAGTCCTGTAAGCAGTGTGGTGATGGTCTCACCAACATCCCTACTTTCAGAACAAATCCAAAGTATTAAAAGTTGTCTAAAAGTAGCCTAAATAAATCCCCCTTCTGCTGACTCCTACTTCACAGACACGAAACTTTGACACCAGAAAAAGTTCTGGACAAATAAGCACTGAGGTCATCTCAGGGAGTCCAGTCACCCTGGGGAGACCAGTTTTACCTGGGCTTCTGCTGACAACATTGCCACCTTCTGCAGCCAGCAGGAAGGGCAAGAGGCACCGAGCTCCATGGGCTACCTGCCGCCGAGGGCCACGGCCAGCCTCCCACCGACCCTGGGGCTCCCAGTGGAAATGCTGTTCAGAAAAGCGTTTTTCCAGCACTGTGCTGTGTAAAATGGTTCCTGTTGGCAGGGGTTTCTCACAGAGACACCTGTGTCTTTACAGAATGCTCACAGCACTGCCTGACACGCTCCCACCTCGTGAGGTTCAGCCCCAGCCCACACCCAGATGACTGCCTGTTCAGCTGGGTCTTCACAAGACCCACACCGTCTATCATATTGCTCAACAACTCGAACTGAAAAAAATTGTTTCCAAAGCAAATTATTTAATTGACTCTGTACAGCACAGGCCCAAGAACAACTGGTCTGGTACAACCAAGGGACAAGCAGCGCCACACACAAATGGGAAATACCATAAAGGGAAACCACAAAGTAAAATAAAGATAGTGTTGAGTGCATGGCCAGTGTGCCTGCTTGTGTCGCTTCCAAGATAGCTTAGGAAGCTGAGGAGAGCCAAAGCAGAAGGTATGGGGAGGAAAGTCACACTCTCCTGATGCCCAGACTTGAGGACTTCTCATTCCAGACTCCAGCCCTAATGCATTTGATTATGATCATGCCGAGTCTCAGTCAAGAGCAACAACAAACCACATCTGCTACTCTGGCTTCTATGTTTTCATAACGGAAGATTTACACATGTCAACATACACATTTTATATAAGTTCTAGCATCTGACAAGGTTGTACAGTGAGGCTGGATTTTGTCTGGCTAGCTTGCAGGGAGTTATTTTCTTCTGAATTGCCCACAACATGTGTATAGTTGATAAATAGCACTATGATAGCAGTTATTATGATAGTTGTAGCAAACTACAAATAACACTAAGTTTAATATATTAGACAAATCTAGTCACATTATGGATGGAAAGTGTCTCTGCCTAGACACAGCCAAAGTACATCAACGCAGCTGATAATGTGGAATGGGAAATAATTTCTCAAGAAAACCTTAAAAAAAAAAAAGAGCACTGCAACCAAACAATGTCTTTATTGATTTAGAAAATGCGTGTTGAGAGTTTAACCTAAACAGACATGGAGTGGCTTTACATTTAAGATTACACAGGTTTCCAAATCTCAGGCCTCTTCCATGAAGGCAATTTTCAGCATATAGGGTCTGCCTGAGAACAGGATTCATGATGACAGCTAAGGATCCTGACCAGTTAACAACTGGAAGACACAGGAAGAGAATATTTTTATAATGTAGACTAATTTAGAAAATAAATAGATATAAAAAACCTTCTATTTGTTTGGGGGTTGGGTTTTTTTTTGCCTGAAAAGATGTCATTTAAACTGAGATTATGGAAATAACTTCCCCTCCTTGTTTTCTCCTCTAAGCTGTGCTGGTGCTAATGGCGATTTCAGGGTAACCAGTTAAACCTTATGGGATTCCTTCCCTTCCCAAATATCAGGAAATTACAGCCATATCTGAAGTGACCAGCAACCAAAGGCAATTCTCAAGGCTTAGGTGGGCTCTTCTAGAAGCTGACAACGTGGTATGTTGAAGTTTTCAAAAGGGGTTTTAATGGGTTTAGTATAACCAGCAAATGGCTCCCTGCTATGCCGCAAGACTGAGACGTGGACTCCAAGAGCCAAGTGTCTCCCCACAAAATGAAACAGTCCCCTCACACACAGTACCTCGAAGTGCAACCCACCAGTGTCAGCCAAAGGAGCTGGCAAAAAGACAGAAAAGACTGACAGCTTATTTTTGTGTCAGAGATGGAAGGTAAGGAGTATTTGGGAAGGTAATAAAGGACTATCCTATTCCATATAAAAAGTTCTCAAATGTGATGAACAACTATGATATACTTACATAAATACAGCAAATCTGAGCTCCTTTAAGCCTACAAACCCTCTAAGTTCCACCAACAGCCCATATCAAAAAAATCAATCTCTTCCTCATTCTGTACATTCACAATGCATAAAATAGTACCAGCCCTATTAAATTAATATTTATGACAAGCTCAGGGAACCAGAAGACAAGCAGAACTTGCTAAGGCACAAATGCAATGTACAAGTCTCACATAGCTGCATTGCCCACGTTTCTCAAAAATGAACCTCAGCTTGGAGGAGGGATTTGTTTCTGGGAAACACAAAAGGCAGACATGCTGTGCCATGCTGGGAAGACAAATGAAAATACAAATACAGTCAATGCAATTTATGGTTTTATACTGGATCTCAAGGGTTCTCAAGTTCAGTGCTTCCAGTGTCTTGCAGCACACAGCATTCTAGTAGATATTCTGCCAGGTTTTTTGGGCGTAATTAATTTATGATCTACAACGTCTGTCCCAACACCACTTAGGAGATGGCAAAAGGGGGTATTTCTTCACAGCCTCATTCAGATCACAAGGTATCAGCTGAAGATGCTGACAGACTTGGGTTTGCACTAACAGCCATGCTGTGAACAGCAGCAGTAGCTCCAAGGTGAACACACAGTCCTCCCTTTTAGGCCAGCCAAGGACGATGGAGCCTGACTATGGCCAATGGTTCCCAGGAAGGCTGTGTAAAGCCCATCGCCATGATCTGCTCTACAACAGACACCCATCACTTCTTTAAAGAAATAAATGACCAAGACTTAAGAAAGGGGGAGATAAAGAACCACCAAAACCAGAAACATCCACAGAAGTTCACTTGGATTCTTAACTGTTTTATCAAGGAGAGAGACAATAGATGCTTGTTCAGGAGCCCAAAGAGCTTAAAGAGAGGAAAAAAAAAACCAAAACCAAACCAAAACCACAAAAATAGCTGCCCACATACAGCCAAGTCTGTTTGGGGTTTTTTTTTTTGGAGCCATATCAGCGATTGGGCTTTCAAAACACACAGTGAATCCCTCAAAGGTAAAATTAATGGTTGAACACCATTTCTAATGTCATGGATACTGCTCTGATACATCTGCTGGGAGACACTTGGCCTCCATGAAGGCTGTACTGGGACAGTAACGAGGAATACTTTTTCAAGACATCTCAGGAAGCTGTCAAAGGAGCCTGCCACTCAGGGAGAAGTAATACGTTGTGATCTGCGTGGTTCATGTTGACTCAGAAGACTGGTGGAAAGAGAAGCTTCATCAAACACACAAAAGACTACACTGAATGTTTCACAGCTGAACTGTTTTATATACCAAAGTATGTTCTTGCTGCCAAAAATACATAAAACCACAAGCATTTTTTCCACAAGCTTTTGCTGAAAGGAAAGCAATCTGCCTGGTAGAAGTCAAATTTGTTGTCCCCCTTCCTCCTATGCCTCTGCCCCCCTGGATAGTAGAGATGTTTTAAATACTGCATATTTTGGGTAGCGACATTCCAAATATTTCAAATATTTGAATGCAACATGCTCCTTTTGAAATACTTGGGGGTTTAATTATTATTTCTGCTAGAAGTACATCAATTAACTTGTGCTTACCTCCACTTGAATATGATGTTCAAGAGGAGGAGTCTGAGAAAGCATTACCTTCATGTTGAAGGGAATCACCAGACATGACAATTTGATGAACTCACACTTCACCCACCTCTTTGCCCACACAAAATTGCATAAGGACAGAACCATGCTCGGCATATAAACCCACTGTGGTATAAAATACCCAGCATATTCAAACCCCAGCAAAACTGCATCCAGAACTGCACTTAAAAAATCTTACCATAACTACACACCTCACATGACAGTCACAAATCACACCTGCTGAACAGGATGGCACTTGACTTGAAAATTGCTCCTCCATGATGAGCTGTGGAAATACATTGTACTTCACAAAGTGAAAAGTGCTGAGTGGCAACTCAACAAGAAGAAATCATCATTTTTAAAAAAGGAAATTAAAAAAAAAAAATTAGCTGATCAGTGATAATCTTAAACATTTAAACAAACCCATTCACGCAGTCAAAAGTTGCTCTTTAGTGGTTAAACTACTGCAGGAATTTTGGCACATGGTCTCCTTACAAATTAAGTATTGTTTTACACGTCCCAAATGTGTTAGTCATAAACATTAGCAGAGCAATACAAATCACAACTTTTTAATAACCCTGCAGTAACTCTGAACTTATTTAGCTTGTTTTTCCTTCACGACTGGATAAAGCGGACTGCAGGATTTTGTGCAGTGCCAGGTCTTGGCTCCATCAGTTGCTCATTAAACAAGATCTGGAATTTAGCATTGGATTGAATGCACATGGGAGCTCATGTGAAGCTGCTCGTATATCATTGATAGCTCTGTTGCTAACACAGAGTTTATCCAAGACCGTGCATTCTTCGTGGGCTTGAACAAAGCTGTTCGCCATCCTCTGTTTTTGACGTCAGTGGACAACTACCCACTAACAGTATCTGTCACTACAAAATGCTTGGAATTTCCTCACTTATAAAAGCTGGAAAGTTTCAAGTACAAACCTTTCATTAAAAAAAAAAAAAAAAGAAAAAAAGAAGTACACATTATTAGATTTTCAAGATGAGGATATTTTGTGATTATTGGGATGGGACATTTTCGTTCTCACTGAATATTTTTTTCCCGTAGTTTAAGAATGCAAATAAACAGCACCACTGACTGTAAGGAATAGATGTTTAAAAACGTAATTTTCTTCTGTTCCTAAAAGCTATGGACTCAAAGGTATGTTAACTCTTCACCACGCAAGCACCACAGTGAGTGATTAAGATTTTTTCCATGAATTGGACACTACGATCACTCCTGTAGGATCAGTGTTGGAGAGTATCTAGTATTCAACAAAAATATAGAAAACTACCCTCCCCTCCCAAGCACAAACCAGGCTGTTTACATTCACAGCCTCTTTTCTACACTTCCTTTCTTCTCACAAGTGAAGCAGCCCTTACTGAGGAAAGTCATCTGGTGGAGGCTCCCTCTGGAGCACAGACTTTCCTCAGGAGAGCACACGATGCTCCTGCTAGGTGAGCCCTGAGCGGGCTGCCTGGGCAGCCCTCGCTGCCTGCGTGAGCCAGGAGCATCACAACTGACTGCACATCCCCAGTTCAGACATCCATCTGCACCAGGAGACCTCTTCTACCCCTCCCAGGGGCTTCTGTGCTGACTACAACGCATTTCATCCTGGATCCAAACACCAAGCTGCTGCTTCACAAACGCACCACTCACTTCTGACCCCACTGACTTGGCTGAAAGCAAACAAATATATCAACAAACCTAGCACTCCACTGGTACAATACAGTGGAAAGTCCCTTTTTCAGCATGTCAAGATACCATCAGCTATTAGCCCAGAGACAGGCAGTCATGTTTAAATATCCAGTTTTAATCTTCTACAGAACTCTGGATCTCCTATCTTGAGGCGCCCATCTTCCCCAAATGTGTCTCCATTATCTTCTCCATGGAAAATCCCTTTCTCAGAGAGCAGTTCTTTCATCTTGGTCTTTCAGGATACTGATACTTTATGTATGACATTCATATAATACATCTATCTATGTCATAGTTACAAAAGTAACTCTATCTCACTGTAAAAGCACAATCATGTTACTGTATTTGTTAGAACCCACAACCGAAATATCAGGTATCTGTTCCTTCAGGTGGTTGTGACAAGTCACAGAAATGTCTTAAACTACTTGTTCCCCTCTCAGAATCAAGCTTTGCAATTCTCTGTTTTTCCAGTTATGTCATCCACCAATGAAGAAACATAATTATTCATTGATTTGATTACTAAGAAATGGTGTTACTTCGATTTTCTACATGCAAAGTGAACAAACACTAATGGCTCAATCTCTTCCGTTCTAGAGACAAAAAATAAGGCATACCTGGGCAGCTCTACAGATACAACTTTCTCCCTTCACATGAGGGGATGGACAAAAAAAATTAAATCTACTTTTAAAAACAGACAAATCAGTAAAATACCAAGGACTGCTCTGTCAAAATGGAAAAAGCAACAGAAGTATTGAATAAATGATATTAAAAACTTTTTAGAGACAAATTTCACCTCACAAAATGTGGACGTATTCCTATTCTCAAAAGACAACTCATCTCTCTTGAAGTGATGCACTAGGAAAGGTATATACTAATTAAAAAATATAAACACTTGCAAGAAATATCTAGCTGCTTCAGTTTCTTCTGAAAGGAGCTTCAGCTTTCACAACTGCATGATCTCTGAGAAGCAACTCCATGCAGATGATACAATCTGATCTTTGGCTCCAAGACCATTCCCATATGTACTTTAGAAATAGTGCCCACACTGGCTTTACAGCTCTGAAGTTTTGTAGAATTTTATCTTCTGAGTAAGCCTCATCCCCCTTATCAGGGTTCTCCCACTAACATCTATTGTAACATCTTCAAAGAAAGAATGTAAAGGCAGAGCTAACATCTCTCCCATAGGAGGGATCCGAATGGTGATCCTTCCCCCCCTTTTCCATCCATTTGAATATTTATATATATATATGTATTTATAAATGCTTAGATTTCATCTGAGGAAGATGGTGAATATAGATTGGTTTTGTACAACTGATCAAGCAAGCACTCAAAGAAGCTGCCCCTCTGTGGAGTAAGTAAACTGAATTTATGCAAAAGATGTTCCATGTCCTTAATTCATATTAGTATTTTTATCTTGATGCAATGAGAAAAATCCTAAGGATATAGATGCTTTCCTTCTCACAAAACAGCAGTAGGGTCATTTCTACATTTCATTAATGCATGAAGCCCAAGATCCTAATTTCACATGATCTTTCTTGTGACAGGGAGGTATTCTGTAACAATGTTCTTAGATGCTTCTCTTGACTGGTAAAAGCAACAGTGATAGGAAGTCTCTGTCTTCATAAAATGTAAGGCAAACCCTCTTTAACACCAGCTGCACTGTTCAAAACACCTCTTTCACATCAGCTCCCTGTGCTGGTACTCCTGCTGCTCCCCACGATTACACAAGGGCACACCATGTAAGACAGTCTTATTAAGACAGACAATGCAAAAATCATAGCAACATATCAATTTATTGTCAGTCCTGTTGTTGAGCCAACAAGACAGCCCACGGCATATCCACGATAATTCTGGAGCAGAATACCCAAGTCCACAAAGCCAGATTGCTTCCTGCACATAAACACGTTCAGAGCTTGCCCGCGCGTTCCTACGGCAGCTTCCACCATTGGCCCACCTTAAAGGACTAGAGGCACAAGGTTTCATCACTGTACATCAGCTGATCTGCACCAACGTTTCGTACGAGCTCTCCTTGGCAGTAAATAATTCAAACTCTCCTAAACCCCTTTCACTGAGGAGAGACTGAATGAAGTATCATGCAGCTAGAAATGAGAAGTCCACATTAAACACTTTCACCAGGCCCTGGAACACTTTCAAAGCTGAGTAATTATGACTCCCTGTGGTTTCATAGGTTAAGAGAAACTAAGAACAACTTTGAAGTTGCTTGTTGATGTCAGAGTTAAGTGTTTTATATACTTACCATATTGAGTTCCTAAAATAAACTCTCTCTTTTTTTTTTTAGCACAGAGGAGTCTCATAGGGAATAGCAGTTATCCAGCCAAGGATCCTGTCTTCTGCAGTGCATAATGGCCAATGTTTGCAGGCAATGTAAGAACAGAACACAAAGTGGATCTGTCCCCTTCATACCGTCCCAACCCTCCAGTTAGCAGCAGCATGTGAACCTCCTGAACTAAGTGTCCCACCAGACCATCACATCCAATAGGTGTGGATTGATCTCTGAGCCTGTCCAAACTAAATGTGATCTGTGGTTTACAATGCTTTTGCCAGCAACTCTATCAATATCAACATAGTTCCAGCTGTTTAACTTCAGAAATATCTGAAAAAAAAAAAAACACTTAAAAGTTGTTAGATTTAATGGAAAGGGAAAAAAATCCAATCTGCACCATTTTGTGCAGGTTAATTTATCTTGAATATTCAACAACAGGCACACCTACAAGCAGGAGCACCTGCAGGAGACTGTCTCCACAAGCCATGCTCTCAGCAGAAAAATGAATCCTGAAGTCTCTAGAACTATCCACTCATCACTTTTTGTTAGGTGTGGTAAACTACTTCTATCATTTTTACAGTTAAACAAAAAACCCAGGCAAGTTGGAACCATAAAAGCACCACAGGAGTGGAACCAGGAAGCCTCTGTTCCCATTCTCTCGTGTCTTTGCAGTATCGATCAATCCTCACTTTTTGCTGGATATTTATTTCTGGGAAGTGAACGAAGACTTGGTAATCAATTTAATTACACTCAGTAATAAGCTTTTCCTTTTCCAGCTGTTAAAAACACGTAGTGATTCACTTTCAGTTTGTAAAAATGACGAGTTGCTCATTTACAATCTTAATCCAAGAAATTGCTCGGGTACTTCAACGACAGCCAGAGGCAGGCCTGCACAGGCAGGGGCAGGCAGGGCTCAGTTCTTCTGCCTCTCGTGTTCCCAGCTGGCCAGACAGAAACCAGCTCCAGCCCCAAACATGCAACCGTTTGCATGTGATGTGACCAAGTTAACAGGCTTTATTTAAACACAACACTGCAACAGTACTTCTACATAGCCTCAAGACCAGAGCAGGCTCCCATCAGATGGCTCGGAGTCCAGGCAGCTCAGCTCTCCTTCCTCTGGTTTGAAAATGTTCATCAGCCTATCAGGGTTGCTTTCCCTATAGGAAATGAAGTTTTTCACATGAAAAACCTATCATTCAAGACTGTAAATATATACCTTAAGACACTAGAGCTGAAGAAATTCATATCCAGATACAAAGAAATCAGAGCTTAGTCCTGCAAATTCTGACTCTAACATGAAGCTCCTCTGAAAGCTGGTGCGATCACTCCCCTGAGCAATGTCCAGGTTGCTAAGATTCTTATAACCAGCCTCCTGCCAATATTTTATTTTTTAAATGAAATTGTTTGTATTCTAGTGCTGAAGTAGCATGCTATTCTGTATGCAAACAAATACCAACAAATGTATCAACAAATCTCTAAACATTGCTTCCCAAAATATTTGTGAGTCTGCTGCCAGAACCATTTCACGTACCGAGCTGTGCACTGAGCTCACAACACGTACAAATACAGATACAAAAGCAAAGTCTAATTTTACAAAGGCTCCAAAATGATGCATTCAAATTTTGCTCACAAATAGTCCCATAGAGAAGCCAGCAGCCCATGTGTCTGCATCTTACCTACTCACTCAGCTGCCTGGTCAGGAAGCAAAAAGAAAAGTCAGGATGCAATTCTGGGGTTTCATTTTAAAGACAGGGGGAAATTCTACTCCCAGGGCACTACTTTACAGCAGCAGAAGCAGTCCTCTTACAAACCATTCCATCTCAGCCCATTCTGCCTTCCCAAACTATATCTCAAGATGCAGGGCGATGAAGCACAGCATGCTATCTGTCCCAAGCACATGCAGATGTTGGTGATGATCCCTTGAAATCATTCAAGGAATGTCTTCCCTTGCATCTATTTCTTTTTTTGTTCCCTTTTGCTTCTGACCAGTGATACCAGTAAGACACGTAAATGTGCCTGTTTCACTGTGTCAGGGTCAGATTTAGTTACCTTTCACACTAGTCACACATTTGAATCAACAGAGAAGCATTTTAACACAAACACTATTTGCTTTTAACAACACAAGTACAAATTCAGTGCAGAGTAACAGAAACTACGTTTCAGCATTCAGACCTCTCAAGTACAGAGTTTAACAGAATAGAAGCTTGGAAATGTGACAGAGGAAACTTCTATTAAGTGTACAAGTCCAATTTCCACTTAATTTAACCTAAAAGTGCCAAATAATAATCTAAACCAAACCCGTCCCTCATCCTCCCCTCTCCCCGCCTCCCGCAGGCTCCGTTTAACAGTATCCACTCCAAAGTCCTTTGACTTCTGGTTGAGCAAACAAAGAGATGACTTACATCAAGATAATACCAAAAGGCTAGAAAATAGGGCTGGAGATGAGATGTAATGCAGTTTTGCCACTATTGACTAATGTCTTTATGAAGTGCCTCGAGGGCCACACAGGTCAGGAGAGCAGCTCTGACAGTGCAGACATCTCCCCTGCCCAAGCATTCTGGGTTTATGAAATAACCTTTTGCTTACATGAAAAGGGCATCCTACTAAAAGAAAAAAAAAAGCAGATAAGTGGCATTTCTGGGAAGACAGAGAGCTATGAAGTTTTCTCCAGAAATCTCTGTTTACATATATATATATATATA